>NW_027125614.1:600000-859898 GCF_004936735.1 Cryptosporidium sp. chipmunk genotype I
CATTTTGCAAAATATTCTCGTTATATATATATATTTAAATAAATAAATACCTCGAGTCAAAAACTCAAATTCAAAATGCAAGCTGTAAACAGGCTATGTGTAAGCAGCAATGTAAATTCATATATGCTCTATAAGGTTGAGAAAATGTTATTGAGTTAATTATGGTAGAAAGAATGATTACAATTTAGCAAATTATTTATTTTTGCGCAAGGTAAAGTGTAAATTAGGTATTCGCGCATATAGACTTATTCTATTATTAAAATAGTCATTAACTGATTATATCGAGACGCCGTATTATTCTCGTAATAGGCGCTTACAAGCTACTTTGCGTTTTTCATCTTGAATTAACAATTTAAGTGAATACGATCTAATTTTCAATCAGCAATGGGCTGCTTATAAGTTAAGGTTTTATACTAGACAAATGATCTTCAAAGTCGCTTAGACTGTAGTATTCTAGGTCTCTTGTTAGTTTTTTTGTTTCAGCTTCTGCGGAATCTTCAATGAACGTGTGTAGCAGTAATTGTTTATTTCTAAGTAAAAACACGTTCATGCTTTCTTTGAATGATGTTTTTTTCCCATTAAATGTGACAAGTATAGAGTTTTTGTTGTTTGCCAGCAGTTTCTCTGAGATAATGTCGAGATGTGTATTTGATCCTTCGGAATTAAGATATTTTTCATCACAAAACCCGAAATAAAAACCAACAATCTCAAGTTTAGCAGATTTATTAAAACGATTTAGTACATCACAATGCCCCTGAGCATATTGCATGCCAAGAGTAACCATAAGTGGGAGTTTTGGCCCATGTGTAAGTGGAAATGAATCAGCAATAATCAAATCATTTTGCGAATTTAAATAACCTATTAATACTCCATCAATAAAACCCAGTGGATATTTCATTGAGTGCGAAAGAATTTTCCTGTAAGAAGCCTGATTAAATTCTATCTTCATTTTAAAATCTTTCTTTTAAAAACAAATCGCGGCATACGGTTTAGATTAAAATGATTAATGTAATTTTTGTACTATTCAATTTGAAAATTTTTTCTATTTAAATTTAAATTTATTTTATATTTCTGACAGGTAAAAATTTATTTATTCTTACTCTCGATTTATATTTACAGCAGTTAATCTTTCGTAACTTTGGCCCAAAACTTATTTCATGTTAAACCGCGCTTTTGAAAAATTTAACAATTTTCATTATTTTTGAGAGCCTATGTTTCTGGCATGAATCGTTATTGTGGTACAAGCTTCTGAAAGTAGATAATAGTTATTAATAAGTAGACGGAAGTGGATAAAATTTGACACCATACTAAATTTTTGTAATTTATAGTGAAAATTGACCTTTTTTAAGTGAACGATGTTTGTTAGTAGCTTAGAATCTTATTAAAAAAAAAGTTAAATACATTTATAAAATCATCAAATCAAGATATATTTTTTCTGACTGGGTATTCGATATATAGACAACAAATATTTTACTTCTATATTCTAGGGGTCAGTATAGTTTACTAACAATTACACTAAACTTCCGTGATATTTGAAAAGCAATTCAAATTCATCGGGAAAAAATATATGAAACTTAAAATGCAGTGTGTACAGAGAATTAAGTTTAGTGTAATTTTTGTAGAATGAAGACACAACTAATGAATAAGAGAAAATGAATTCTAAATATTTTTATTTCGGATGCAGAAACTTGAAATATTGAATGTCTTTGTTGCGGCAAATTTTATTTAGCTTTAGCCACCTTAATTTATCTTTAAATGCAAAACTCAGAGACAAGTGGAAATATTTCCGTTCCAACGGAAGAAGTACGGAATAGCTGGTTTTCCGGGATTCTTGGAACGATTCTGAGAGTAATATTTTTCCAGATTGTAATGAATTATTTTATGGGTGGGCAAAGGAATGGAGTGATTAATAATACTACTGGAGAGTTAATAAAACCACTTAGTAATTATTATAAACCGGGAAGTATTTATGATTTACATGCTCACGTAATCTTTGGAAATGAAGAATCTATCTCAAGTCTAAAGTTTGAATACCTTAATAAATCATCTGTTTTATTGGAAATGAATAACTTTACTAATATAACATCTGCAATTGAAGTTTGGAGAATTAGGAATCTTATATATGATAATTCTGATGTTAGCCTTTCTAAAAATATATCACTTAATCTTCCACCGGAGCTTTTCAAGTATAATATTGAAGATACATCAAATGTTTACAATGACATAAATGCTTTTCTTGTTGTTTCATTAATTGGCAAGGAAAGAAATGATTTTGTTCCTATTAATTATGTTGATCTTACTAAGACAATGAATAAACTAAGCGATGAAGACTCTTTAGTAAGTTTATTGGATTCTAATGATCAAAAAGGCTTGATCAACCAACATGATAAAAAAGTAAAATATTGGAAAGATAATATTAATATTCGTGTCATATATGATGACCAGGAATATAATATCGCTCAACGCAACGTACCACCCGTATCTTTTATGAAATATAATGTTGCAGAAAGTATTTACTTGCCCATAATTTATCCATCAGACTTCTGGTGTATTGAACGCAACTTTAAAATGTTAAATAGTACAACTATTAATCACCCTTTCAATTTGACTCTTACGTTTAATACGTTTTCTTTATTCAAATACACTATTCAGAGGCAGATGATGGAT
Organism: Cryptosporidium sp. chipmunk genotype I; assembly: GCF_004936735.1. Taxonomy (NCBI): domain Eukaryota; phylum Apicomplexa; class Conoidasida; order Eucoccidiorida; family Cryptosporidiidae; genus Cryptosporidium; species Cryptosporidium sp. chipmunk genotype I. Next base: position 602,668 of record NW_027125614.1, read on the forward strand.
ACTTGGGAGCTTCAAAGTAGGTATGGTCTAGGGCAGAGTCAAAAAGACATTATGATGATTAAGAGGATATTAATAGAAACGAACAAATACTATTTAATTTTTAGCCTGGTTTTCTTTATTCTTCATTCGTCTTTCCAAATGCTTGCATTTAAGAATGATATTAGCTTTTGGAATAAAAATGACTCAATGTACGGCTTGAGTGGGCTTTCAATACTTGCATCGTTTATTTCGGAGCTAGTTATCGGCCTTTACCTATTTGACTCTAATGAAACAAGTTGGATATTACTTATTGAAATTTTTATCGGTATAGCCATTTCTGCTTGGAAGTTATGGAAAACAAAGATATTCATACTTAGTAAAAGATTCCCTTTTGTTTCAATTAAAGATGATTCTGATATCTATTTAGATCATTCTGACGAAGAAAGTAAGGCAAAACTTGAACAGGAAAAACTTTCGAGACACTATGATTTAATTGCAATTAAATATATGTCAATTTTACTTGCACCTTGCATTGTTGGGTATGCAATGTACTCACTAAAGCATTATAAATATAAGAGTTGGTATTCTTTTATAATTTCTACCTTAGCTGGCACAGTTTATACCTTTGGTTTTATTATGATGACACCTCAACTCTATATAAATTATAAATTAAAATCAGTGGATCATTTACCTTGGAGATTTTTAGTATATAAAGCGTTGAATACTTTTATTGATGACGTTTTTTCGTTTATTATAGATATGCCATGGATGCACAGAATGGCATGTTTTAGAGACGATATAATATTTATTATTTATTTATATCAGAGATGGATATATCGTTCAAAAAAAAATCAGCAAAGTGATATTAAAAGTGTTGATACAAGTATTATTGATAGCAATGGTGCAAAAGATAGTGATAGTTCAAGTTTTCCCAATGATAAACCTGAAAATTCCAATGAAAAAAGCAAAATAGAATAATATTCTAAACTAGAATAGCTAAGTGAGCAAAATTCCGCTCTAATTGTGCGCTCTTAATTTTTATACATTTCAAAATCTAGGTTATTTTTTCTCAATTGTTCAATACATAACCATTTATGCAGGAAAAGCCAATATTCCATAGCTTTGCGTTTTTACTTGACGTACTTAACTTCGCGACTGCATTATCCTGGTTTTTTGCGTATTTTGCGTTGTTCTTTAAACTGAAACGCGAGAAAAATGTAGTTGGACTATCACTTCAAACACTACTAATGCTAGTTGTGGCTGAATGTAACCACGTACTAATAACAGTTATACTTTCATCACATTATCATGTTGGGCTTGGATTGGATTTTTATTTATGTGATTGCTCAACTGCACTTTTGTCCGTCGTCACGTTCGCCTATATTTATGTTAACTTTTACGAAACATATGAAAATAACAGAGATACATTCGGACTTAATGTTACAAACTTCATAATTTGCTGGATTGCAAAAGTTAATGGAAGTAATTATTTTATTCAAAAGAAGAGCAAAAGCTGCCACCCAACTTCTCAGAAAATATTTTGGTTAACTATCTATATTATAAATTTCTTTCTTGGGTCAATAATATTTTTTTTAAGGAAATCTAGCTCGCCTCCAATTATATCATTTTGGGAATCATACATGGATTCATTACTTTCCTTGGCTTTGCTGCCTCAGATATACATGTTTTACAACAAGAAACCGCGAAAAGTCCCTTCTCTTCTCGCACATTTTGTTGCATTTATACTACTGGCTAGAGTTTTTATGTTGTTCTATTGGACATTATATCCATTATTTAAATTGTCAATTGTTCCAGGAAGAAGACTTCATATTTTTTCGGAGTCTTTAAACATAATTTTCCTAACACACTTCATGTATTATTTTATAATGTCGAAGTTAAATGGAGAGAATGATGTATTCTTACCATTATAGTAATACAAAGGATGTAAGATGAACTGAGAATATAAATAAATAATATTTTTTAAAAATATTTATAATTAATGTTCTATTGACTATCTACTATTTAAAACAGTTGACATTAATTGCAAATTAAATGCACACTTATCCACCATGTAAGGTCATAATAAAAGTAACAAGATCACCATTGCTTAAAGCATAGTTTTCTCCACCCAAAATATCCCAGTCACAGTTGTTTACTAGCACAATAATTCCTGGTTTGATCTTAGACCCTGTCTCAATGAAATGATCTTTTCTATACTGAATAATATTTTCTTTTACATAAAGAATTAAACTCTTCATAGAATTAGACTTTAGATCGTTCAATTCAATCTCGAAGCTTTGCTTGTCGCCTGCCAGAATCTCTAGTCCTCCAGAAAATTCCACTTTTATAGTCATTTCGAAGAGATGTAAAGAAAAATGATTGTGAAGTGAGCACGACAGATACCTCCGCCATTTTTCCCGCGCAAAAATAGTCTCGATAATGCATGATCTGTGAATATTACTGCGATTAAACAACTAAAAATTAAGTAGCAAAACATTAATATTAGTTAATGTTATTCTCGAATAATATTTTGTGATTAAAATGGAAATTTATTGATCTTTAGTACTTGCCTATTTATTTTCATATCTAACATATTAATTTATCCAAATAACTTTGCAAATGAGCAATTATGATAATATAATAAAAAGAGAAGCTGTAAATAAGGACAAGCAGAATTGTGAACGTGTTTCAGATATTATAGATAATAACAGCAATAAATTTAGTCTTACAGTCAATACAGAATCATACGATGTATTAGAAAATGATATGATGAAAAGCAAATCTAGAAAGGTGAACATTTCTACAAAAAATGGCTTTGAGAGTACAAACATTTCTAATAAAATATTATCAGAATTCACTTGCCCTGTATGTCTTGACTATTATATGTTACCTGTTACAATTCCATGCGGGCACACTTTTTGTAGATATTGCATTACTCATAACCGCTTGCTAGGAAAAAAATGTCCAGTATGCAGGCAACTGATCGGATACAACTTCAGAATTAACATGGCAATCCATAACGTTATTGTTTCATTAGGGATTTTTAAGCAAATAGAGAACCCCTCTCAGGATGAAAGGCTTTATAATGAAATTCTGTTTACAAGCAATGAACTGATAGGGCAGAATAGACCAAAATGGTGGCAATTATGCTTCTGTAAACCAATCATATCAGTTACATTATTTGCAAGAATAATTTCTGATGAAATATTAGGAATTGGGATAATTTTTGCAGAAGATTTAACTCGATGTATTATTGATCATCTATCAAAGTTATCATCAATAATACATGATACTAAGTTAAAAAGTATGGTCTGGTCGAACGGTATATATATGATTGGGCCACTGGAAGTCAATTTATTGACAAAGTGGATGGGCTGCCCACCTTTACCTTTTAAACTGGATGAGGAAGAAACTGATCATTTGGAAAAAAATTCAGATTTTACTCTTAATAACAACGCAATATTTAAAAATCAAGTTAAAAAATGGGTAGAAGAGTGTATTACTTTAAAACCTACAATTCTAAATATTGGGCAAAACCCCTTTATTAATACAAGTACTTATCCTATATTACGTATACTAAGCGATAGAATACATCGTGTAGAATCAAAAATTTATGACTTGGGAGCTCTTAGGTCCCCCCTTCCCTGGGATCTCGGAAGGCATTCTAAATCTACTATCCAAATCTCACACTCCTCTGTAAGTACAAATCACTTGTTAATAGTTAGCATTAAAGAGCATGACCAAGTTGCTCAAGAATTGAAATACAGAAATAGTTTTTCACATAACATTGATGAAGGCTCTTCAATTGGAAAGGATTGGGGTATTGGGGTAATTGATTTGGGAAGTAGTATTGGAACAATGTTAAAAATTCAGTCCAAGCATAGACTTGCAGCTGATGAAATAATTCACCTGGCAGATAGAGTTGAAATAATTATTAAAATTAGAAAAATAGAAGAAATAATAAACGAAAATAATTGCTTACATGGTGAAAACAAAATATTAATTAATGAATGGAAAAAATTACGTTGGAGCAACAAATTAAATTTAGTAATAAATATTGACGAGTATAACAAAAGTGAGCATAAAACCATTATTGAGACTAAAAATAGTGATTTCGAAGATTCATTTTTAGTCTGTGATGACAAAGATGGATTAGATTCAAACGAACTCTCTCTAGAAAGTAAAATTGTACAAATTCCATTGGAGGAGTTGGAGCTTGAGGAAATTAATGAGTGTTTGGAAGTTTATATTCCAATTGGGTCTAAATGTTTTGTTCCGTATGATGGAGCAAAAAAAACAGAAAATGGTATGTACTGGTCAGTAATTGTTCATCCTTCTGGAATGGTATTTGGCCGAGGAAAAAATGGAGCTCTTGGTTTGAAAAAAGTAGAAGTAACAGAAAGTAATGGATATATTAGCAGAGAACACTGCATTTTTTATTATTCATCTATGAGAAATGAGGGATTTGAAGCCCCCGACTACTTGTGCAGATCTAAAGGTTGCTTATCAAATTGGTACGTTAAAGACGTCTCTACATCTGGCACATTTTTGCGTTTAAAACCGTTTAGCTATCCAGTTAGGGTGTTGCCCGGTATGATTCTTAAAGTAGGGCAATGCAAGATGGAAATATTACCATATATGATTGGTGCTTTGCACTCTGGACAACCAAATAGTACTGGTAGAAACAACTATATTAATTTAATTCCACAGGACTTTCAATCAATTCAAACAAATTTGACTGAAGTTGAATCATTACAAGCTCATATTTCGAACGTGAATCAAATTCCAATTTCTTATTTAAGTAATAGTACATTATTTACCCAGCCCTATAACAATCAATATTTATCTAACATTAACAACAATATAATTGCACAATTAAATATTCTAGCCGCATATAATTACATTAACGCCTCATCTATGACGAATTTGGTTAATTCTAATGGAATTATCGATTTTAACAATCAAACCACTGAAGAGAGAGCAAATCAAAGACAAAATTCATCTTTTGGACAAATCGCTGGCATTGAACGCTCATCTTTTGATAATATTATTTTACAAAGTATATTAAGCAATTCAATAATAAATAATAATATATTATCTGCAAGTCGTTACTTAGGAAATGTTCAAAATAGTGAAGATAATTCGATTACTGGAGGGTCTATTGGCTCTCTGGAAGTAAATGATATATTAAATTATGAGAGAAGACCGAGGGAGCCCAGAGTTACACAAGAGGTGGATGTTTCGTTTCAAATAGAAAGTTATGAAGACAATGATTGTTAATGAAATTGAATGATTGAAAGAGATTTTATATATTCAAATTATTCACTATAATTTAATGGTTGTTAATTAATGCTTCTATAGTAGATCCTAATAATATTTCTCTAAATTACAAATTTGTCTGAATTCAATTATATCTCTTGGGAGGTTTTCAATAGTCTCTGCCATTACAACCTGAACATTTTTAAGAACTTTATTGAATTCCGAAATCGCAACTTTATGTCCTAGGAACTTTACAATATCCTGCCACTCTGCATGAAATCGTATTGCACAAACACTAAAGAGTTCAGGAAGTGTGTTGAAAGAGAACTCATTGGTTAATCTTATAAAATTTCTCAATGCTTTTCTACTCGCTGAGATATTTGGAATTCCGGGTATCTTATATACACTAGGAATTAAATTAAGATAAAGACATATCATGATTGAAACGTTGATCAATGCTGCTGAAAGTGGATATGAAACATTTATTTGATCAATTTGCGAATTATTGCTTACTTCACTAACAGTTGACCTTAACTCTGTAATTTTTGGTAATAATGGCTCAAAATTACTATCTAATTCTTTTTTTGATTCTTTAATATTTATTGGAGTAGAGATCACACTTAAATTGCTCGATGAAGGCTGAAAGTTGTTTGGAGTTTCATATGGACTCATTATAACGTTGATATTACGGGAATTAATAATAGAACTTTGAGTAGTACGTTGTTGCGAGTATTTAATCTTTTCATCTGAGGAAAAACTTTGAGATTCTCTAAGGATTTTTCTAAAAACGTGCCTATAATTTTCTGCAAAGTATACCAAATTTTCTAAAGTTACTAATCCTGCACATTTAAAATCGAATCTTGGATCATTATTTTGAAAGCCTAATAGCTTCCAATTACTTGAAATTCGATTTATTTCTGGATGATCAGGATATGCTAGTGCCCAATAATCTTGGAATAATTGTTCATGGTTGGGATCAGTACAATTCAAAGAAATTAGGCATCTATTGCGCATGCAGTATAGTAGCTTTCTTTCTTTTGACAGTTTCCAGAGCCGATTTATAATAGATACCTGTATTTTGCTATATATTGTTTTTCTAGATTTTTCTCTTCTTAGTTTCTTTTTGATTATATCCTGTAATGAACCATCCACATGGATTTCATATGAATTTATGGTTACATCTGGAATAAATGAGTTTTTACTCGTAATGTCTTGGAAAACATTAGGCCTTTTCTCTTTAACAGTATCAGGATGTGGCATTAATAGAAATTTTAAAATCGATCGACTAGTCCATTAATACATGTAAATTTTTTTTCTGTGTGGAATAAGTGGTGTGGCGCAAGGTCTATCTGTAAAAAATAGTTTCAAAAATGAATATTATAGTTTATAACTTGATGATTTATTAATTAAAATTATAAATATCAGTATCAAATGTTATTATATTTAGTATTGAATCAATTTTTCCAATGATTAAGATAGTAGAAATGCCATATCTAAACTTTATCTGTAATTTTCTCAAATTTTTCACAGTTTTGAGTCTCAAGTCTTTGATAGAAGGAGAATGCCACATATGAGAATACAATTCTGGATAGAGTTAAGCATGTTGCATTTATTAAAAAAACGACCCAAGCGGGTAAGTTTTCATCATACATTGTAGATTTAAAATAAAAATAAAATATTATTGAGATGCCGAAAGATGTGATGGACTCGAATATTAATCTTAAAATGGTATAGATCATGTAATATTTCATGGTGGAATTGTTATTCTTTGTAATAGAATAAAAGCCAAGAAGCCCAAATGACGAACATATGATTGAAAAAATGACAAATATTGTACTAACTGTGACAGACGATGCAATGTCATATGAAGCCTGAATAATAGAGCTAAAGTCAGAAATGCAAACTATATAAAGCGCAAGCCTTGCAATATCTTTTGGTAGTGGCTTTATACAGTTAGACATTGACAAACCACAGCCTGCATCTTTCAATGATTCACAATCTTTATATTCCATTGCTTTATTTTCGAACCTATTGTCCATTAATAAAACATATATTTTTTTACATAAATATGTTAAATATATTTTATAACTTTTATATATACATACATAGATTTGTATACATATTTATTATTAATTTATTTTAATATTTATAATATATATTTAAAGTTTTAATATTTTTAGAGCTAATAAAATTTGAAGAACAAAAAATAGTCTTGATAAAGGGTGATCGTGTGCACAAAGTCACACATTAAACATGATTTTAAAAATTTTCATTACCTTTTTACTGGGCCATGCATTTGTCACTTTTTTTAAGTTTAAAGCGCCATGATTCAAAATTGAATTAAGTAATTTAATTCAAGCTAGGAAAATATGGCATCATCTATAGATTTATCGTTGGGTAATACGAACAAGCGGAGGAAAGTTATGAAGAAAACAGAGATGGATTATGAACCTCTCAATAAATGGTGGGAAAGACCCCCAAGGGAAGAGCTTGGAGTTCAGTGGGAATATCTTGAGCATCAAGGCGTGATGTTTGCTCCTCCATACAAAGTTCATAATGTGCCATTGGTACATAATGGCGAACGAATTCAACTTCCTCCAGAGGCGGAAGAGATTGCAAGCTACTGGTCAGTAATGAAAGATACTGAGTGGGCTCAAAAGGAGAAATTTAATAATAATGTAAGAAAAGCATTCATGAAATCCATACCAGTTGGAGATAAACTTTATAATAATCTGGAATGGGAAAAGTGTAACTTTGATATTATAAAACAATATTTTGAAGACGAAAAAGAGGCAAAAAAAAATTTATCGAAAGAGGAGAAAGAACTTCAGAAAAAACATAGGGGTGACCAAGAGTCGCCATTTGTATACGCTCTTGTTGATTGGATCAAAGAAAAAGTTGGAAATTTCAGAATTGAGCCACCTGGGCTGTTTAAAGGTAGAGGAGAGCATCCAAAGTCAGGCATGTTGAAAAGACGAATATTCCCTGAAGATGTAACTTTAAATATTGCGGAAGATGCACCTGTTCCAAAGGTACCTAATACTATGAAAGGACATGCTTGGAAGGACATATTTCATGATAATACGGTTACTTGGCTTGCATACTATAGAGACTCTATAAATAATCAATTTAAATATATTTTTCTTTCTGCTTCAAGTGGGTTTAAAGGGATGAGTGATTATAATAAATACGAAAAGGCAAGAAAATTAAAAGATTATATCGATGCAATACGTGATGATTATCGAAAAAAAATGACGAGCGGAGATATTACTCAGAGACAACTCGGTACTGCAACATATTTAATCGACTTTTTAGCTTTGAGAGTTGGGGGAGAAAAGGATACAGATGAAGAAGCTGATACTGTTGGTTGCTGTTCATTAAGAGTGGAGCATATTACATTTAATCAACAAGAAAAATCTATTACTTTAGATTTTTTGGGCAAAGATTCAATTCGATACTATAACACTGTCGTTATTGACCCGGCAGCTTTCAATAATTTGACAATCTTCTGTAGAAACAAAGATAAAATGGAAAATGTCTTCGATCAGATTAATATGAGCTCCCTAAATCAATATCTGAAATCCATCATGCCCGAACTTTCTGCTAAGGTATTTAGAACATTTAATGCATCAATTACATTAGAACGTGAGCTTTCGAAAATTTCAGCAAAATCAGCTGTAAAAAGTGAAAAAAAGACCAAAATAGAGCTTGGATCATGCTCAAAAGATGAATTTAGGATGTCTAATTTTAATAATGAAGTGGACATTACTAATGTTAACGATATTTTAAGATTCTACAATGATGCTAATAGAGAAGTTGCGATATTATGTAACCATCAGAGATCGATTCCTAAGCAACATGAATCTTCCATGGAAAAAATGATTAAACAACAACAAGAGTTAGAAGAAGATTTGAAAATTTGTGAAGCATTCTTCAAGATTTTGAAGAAAAATAACAAATCTATTACAATTGATGACTTGCCAAAACTTTCTACCGAAATATCCTTCACTGGGAAGCAGAGAAAATATCCAATAAACTTAAACTCGAGTCTAGATTTAGTGCAAAAGAAAATAGACTCTATTAAGAGTAAGATTTCAAATTTGTACTTAAAAATCAAGATAAAGGATGATAATAAGACTGTAGCGTTAAATACATCAAAAATTAACTATATGGATCCCAGAATTTCTGTTGCATTTTGTAAGAAATACGATTTACCAATCGACAAAATATTTAATAGGAGCTTAAGAACAAAGTTCCCTTGGGCAATGTATACGAGATCAGATTTTTCATTTTAATGAAATATTTTTTTATTAAATACGTATTATTTATAATACATCTTTCTTCTATTTGGCTTGAATTTTATTATTTTATTACACACATTTAAGTATTCTTGTTTTTCATGACTTGATTTTGGATCAAGTTTATTTGTAACTTTCCTATTTTGACTACAATCTATTGCATTCATTGTAGTTAAAGGTTCATTTATGGCATTTTTTTTCTTTAGGCTGCTTATTTTTAATAAGGCTCTGCTCTTGTAATTTGGTTTATTATTAGTCAGAGATAAATTACTTTTCACATCCTTAATAATATTAATTAAAAAATCAAGGCTATTTGAAGAATTGTAATTTTCTAATAATTCATTAAAAACTTTATTTGTGTCGATTAATTGAACTCCAGTTATTCCATTTGCTATTAATGTAGAGACAAAATTGTCTCTCAATTTGTTGCTTGGCCCATATAATATCCAAATACATGGTCTTTGTTGGATTAATAATGTACGTTGTCTTCTAGTAGCAAATTCTAGAAATTGACAAATTACTTGGTTATTTATACGTTCTTTTTCATTCTCAAGTGGAATTTTTACAATCCTAGTAGTTTTCAAACTTGAACGCAGCATTGGAAGCAATATAGTAGATAAAAGTTCCTCATCAAAAAGAGAGTATAGTTCATAATCAAAATTTCCCCCCCCTAATTCTTTAAGCTTGATCAACTCCTCTACAGTTCCTAATCTTTTTATTAATCTGTCTACATTTTGATTCATTGCATTGTCAAAATAAAAGCCTGATAAAATATCTATTAAGACGACATCTTTACCTGATATAATATTTGCAATGCCATCTAAACACTTCTTATTCTTTATTAAAAAATCTTTGTCATATAATAATAATTCCTTTGGTTCAATAAAATTGATAAAATAATTTGAGTTAGTGGTATCTAAGCTAGAGTGTGAGTTAAAGTTATCTAGGCTATTTATAATTTTCTTCTGTAACGAAATTGGAGTGGACATAAGCAAGCTTTCCATCGCAAGAATTACTTGGAACAAATCTAAGAATAAAGATTTTTTTTCAATAAATTCATCAAGTGAGCTGTGCCGAGCTGATGCGCAAAAACCTGTGCTTTCAATATTATTATTTGGTATTAAGTATGGATGCAATACACTAATGATACCAATGCGAACACTTGAGTCCAAGTCTAATTTGAATCTGTCTGTGCAAATTAGGTAAACGTCATTTTTTAGTTGATGTTCAAGTGACTTAAGAAATACAATTAAAAACGTACTTAACTGCAAAGAACTTTGGATCTTAGGGAAAAATGGAGGTTTATAATCAATTTCAGAACTTGAAAATATCAAATTTAACCAAAAAAGCAATACATTCTCAATTTCAATAAAAAGAGCACTTCCACAAGTAATGAATGCATTACAAGACCAAATATTTGATCCAATACTTTTTTCGATTTCATTAAAAATATTAGGACTGTGAAAATAACCAAATGAATGAAATTCATTGCAAATAACTAATATTTGTTCAATTGCATTTATTTTTATGCCTTGGTTTTGATATATTGGCTTAAATTCTTTACTTTCAAAACACTGTGCAGGTTTCATTTCCAAATTATTATGAGAAATATCATTGCATAAACATATTTGCAGATTTTCAGTAATATCTTTACAATCTAATTCTTCAACTTGAGTTAACTGATCTGAAACGAAATAATTGTGCAAAAATCCAAAAATGATATTTTCATTATTGGTTTCAATAACTTCACAATACTTAAAATTTTTTTCTGTTTTATAAACTTTGTTTCTATTTAATAAATTGTTATAACTATTGAATAAATTTGGAAGAATTAAAAATTTTGCCCATTTATTAATTATTTCAATTGATAAAATAACATGGTAGTTTATTGGAACCGGATTTTTTTTAAGAAAGGCTAGACAACCGACAATTTCATGCATTCCTTGTAAATAGTTAAAGTTAAGATATTCGCATACAGTGATTGTAACAATAACAAGTCGATCAACTAAACTCAGTTTCGAAATGCATGGGAATGGATCACAGCTCAGGATTGCTAGCACTTGATAGTATTCTTTGTCAGAAGTATTGAGATTAAAATACTGCTTTTTAAGTTCTAAAAAACTTTCAATACCATAGAAACCTTTTGGTATTTTTGGAAAAGAAATTTTTTTTTCACGAGTATTCGGCCTAAATCTTTCAAAGTCGTATCTAATTATTTTATTGTTCGGATTTTTTTTTTCTAATTCATTAATTATGGATTTAATGCACACATATTCGTTTTCTGTATTCAAAATATTATTTGAAATAAATTGATTGATTGATCGTATTTGTTCTAAGTTAACTTTAAATAAAATGCACCATATTCTATAATCGAACCAAAAATCTTCAATGGAAAAATCGATTTTATTATTAATTTTTTCTGAATGATAATCTTCACTTGTATCGATTAAATGGTTCTTTTCATGAGATTTAGATTTGTTATTTTCGAAGTTGGGAGAAATTCCATCTTGTTTATACATGTCTTAAATCAATGAACTTTTTGTGTAAAATTGAGCATTTGTTTAAAATTTAATTTATACATGTTTAGCGCTAGTTAAAGAAAAATTATTTCTAAATCAAACAAAAACACTTACATAATGAACAGGCTTATTTTTGTGATTATCTTAGTTTCTTATATCTATAAGTTTGCAGATTGCTTTATTTCATCGTTATCCGGACCTTTTGTGTTATTGTATTCAGTTTTACGTACAATAGATGGTATGACGGAAAATATACAACATATCAGTAATTCTATGGATTTATCACTGCAGTCATTCTTGTCCACTCAATTTCTCACTAAAAGCAGCGATAAAGCTAATAATCCAATTATTATTGGGGCAGATTATCATGGCTCGGCCTCCCCATGTGAATTAGCTTTTCATTCTTCAATAATCAATGATAATTTTATTGATAGATCTTTCAATAAAGATAATAAAAATTATTTTCAAGAGATAAATAATTCATCTATAGTTTCATCCTTGATCGTTAATGAAAATAATCGAATATTTGAAAGTATAAAAAATAAGGCAGAGAAAACTATAGATTGTGACTGTGCAATAATCAAGGGAATAGATAAAAGTTTGATAAATAAACAAACAAATGAAATAAACGGAGAAAATAATTATAAAAAACTATTAGAGCCATTCTATTATGGTACAAAAATGGTCAGTACAGAATTTACAAATCAAAATGAAAATAGGTACGCAAATGACCTTATTCTCACAACCAAAATCTTCAATCCACTGCAGAGCTATGAAATAAATAATATAAATGCCAATACCCCAAATATCCCGACTCACTTACAAAAATCTATTTCAGGTGATGAAATATTTGATAGCAACCAATACGAGCCTCAACAAACAGAGAATTTTGAATTTGATTTAAATTCATTCAGGCTATATACGTACTATACAACACACTATCTTTTTCAAATAACGAGTATTTTTTCTATGGGTATATCATTGCATTCTCAATATAGACGAAAGTCCAAACAGAGAAAATTGCATCTAGTAAAATAGTTAATATTTGAGGATTAATTATTTAAATTCAACAATAATATTCCAAATTAATCTAATTTCGATTCCCTCTTAGATGATTTTCAAAATCTTTTTTTTTATATAAATACCTCGCAATTTTTTTATACGTTTCATACTAATGCATGATTAAATTTTAATCAATGCTAAAATAGATGTTTTCAATAGTTAAGGTCAATTTTTTTTAATATAATTAATACGCCCAGAAAATTTTTATATCAAAGCCAATAAAATATATTCCACATACAATTTTGTTCTATTACCTATCTAAAGTTATCAAACCTCATCATAAAAATGCAGCAAACACTTCAGCATATAATTTCTCATTGAAACCTCTGAATTTTCTGGAGATAAAGTAGCATTACTGCAATCTTACAGCTCTAGGTCACAAAAAGCTGATACATATTGTACTTCAATTTCCCAAGCCAAGTACAGAAAGCTTTCTTTAATTAAAAGTAAAAGTTATTCAAAATCAAAAGGCTAGTTAACGGATATATAAAGCTGAGTATTTCATAAATTTAGCTTTCAACAATGTTACATGCGCATTTAAAAAAGGAGATAATTATATTCAAAATAAAACTTTATTAACCTTTCTTTTTCAAGCTTAAGGCGGGAGAGTGCACAATACCTCGAATTCAAAAGTCAAGACCTAGCTTTTGAAGGTAAATAATTGTATCAAAATTCAAATTTTATTTAATAAATATAAATGAAAATATACTTGCGTCTAATTATTCTATATTACACATATTTTTTTGAAATAATCAATCAAATTTTTGTAGAGGCATTGGTTAATGATGTTATTTGTAATGCTGCATCTGGGGTGATAGCAAAGGAAGCATGCGATATTGTATCTAATGCAGCATGTAGTACTGCAGGAACAGCAGCATGCCAAACAGCAGGAGAGATAGCTTGTCAGGCAATGGGGGAGGCAATTTGTCAAACTACAGGTAATATTGTTTCAGATGCAGCATGCCATACTGCATGCCAATTAGCCTCTAATACTGCAGGAGAAACAGTGTGTAGCATTGTATCTCAAATTTCCTCAGATTCGGCATGTGCAGCTGCATGCCAAGCTGCCAGTACAGTAATAGGACAGGCTTCTAATGACATACTGACTGGTTTTGGAGCAGAGATCACGAACTCTTTAATTTTAAGAAGTACAAGCAATCAATTAATGGCGGCATCAACGGTTACAAACTCTGTAACTATTTCAGTTACTATTTCCACAATCATGTCTATTTTACAAGTGATGATCTCTTTATTTGGAATGGGATTCAATTTATATACTCATATCAGGTCTTTAAATAGCAGAAGACCATATTATGTACGTTAAGCAAAGATATTTGGGAAATAAATTTTAAAAGTCGGCTCCACAATGACTAAAGCCGGTAGAAAAAGAGGTTTAGTGTTTAATTAATTGCTAGGTACAAATCAAATATATTAATATTGCGTTATTAAGTGTTTGTTTAACAGAAAATTTAAATTTATCACATGCAATATTTCTCAATACTTTTTTGACAATAGGGCGGATTCAACGACAATACATAGGCAAGATAAGAGTTACCGCTCTGAATTTTTTTTTAATTCATGTGAGTCTTTAGTAAAAAAAAAAGGAAAAAAGGAGAAGTTATTCTTTTGTGCTGATATGCGAAATTTAACAAAATTATTAATATTTAATGATGCGAATACTCCAGCTTTTTTCATTGTACCTTTTTATTAATGCATATTCAGTCCTTTGTAAATTTTCAAAGAAAGGTATCCCTATTCCAAACAGACACCATTTAGAAGATGCCCATAATAATGTATGCTATGCACTCATTATGTCATCTGGTTCGAACAAAGGCCCCTGGCAGGCTGGTGTTGTACGTGGTATTGCTCAAAAATACCATGACAATGGAAAAAAACTAAGATGGGATCTCGTAGGTGGAACTTCGATTGGAGCAATAAATGCATTAACTTCTCAATTTCATCCACCTGGGGAAGAACTAGCTTGGACTACTGAGCTTGTAATACTCTGGAAGATGGCAAGGCAAAAGGATATTACAACATGCAAGACACCTTTAAAAAAAAATTATGCAAGGTGGGCAGTTTCATTTCTTAAAGGCTGGATTAGTTCCAGAAATCCATTTAGATATTTATGTGATAATTCTCCGGCAAGAAAATTATTAAGGGAGCTTTTTTTGCACAGAAAGCATAAGCAAAGACTTTTCTTTACGAATACAATGCGTTACACAGACAGAACTGCGCACATTTTTACTGAACAATTAGAACTTGAGGAAATAATAGAGGCAGTGATAGGTTCAGGCACAATTCCAGGAATATTCCCAATTAAGTACTTGAGAAACCTTGGATATCATGTGGATGGTGGTTTTATTGCTGCTGGAGATCTTGAAACTGCAATTAAACGTTGTATTGCAGTAGGGAAGGCTAAGACTCCTAGAGATGTTGTCATTGATTTTATATCCGCAGAAGAACCACGAGGATTGAAGAGAAATACTTCCTTTTTAGAAGGAGAGGACCACAGAAGCCCCCATCAGCTTCCATTATACTATATTGTTTTACAATCATTGGGTATTCTTTCAGATATGGTTTCATCAACGTCTGTAGTTAGACAGATTATTTCCAAATACCCCGATGTTACGATCAGATATTTAATTCAGCCTAATGAGGAGGCTCTTATGTGGATACCAGGAGTGATGGTTGATTTTTCACAGTGGAAAAAGATGCATAGGGTTATAGAAGCAGGGTATAAATCTGGTTATAATGCACTACCAATGACTGGTGAAAAACTTAAAACTATTATGGAACCTGCAGAGACGTATTTTCATCCACCAGACCCTGCTGATGTTAGCTCGATATTGGAGCAATATTATCAGGAATGTGAGGCAAGAAAGATTTCAAGTGGCTTCAGGCCTATGGGTTTAGATGACGTTACTCTTTATCTATTAACTTCAAATGTAGAGAAAGCCATTAAAACAGTATTTACTGAAGTTGCGCCATACAAGGATATATTTCCATATAAAGACTCTATAACTTTTGCAACATTTATGGGTCCTTTTTTTATTACCAAAAGGTGCATTGACTTGATGCATTATTTTGCGCTTGCAAGAGGAGTCAGATCTCCCACTCAAAGTCAGTTTTATTCTTGGGTTGGTAGGCTTTGCAATGTTATTGCGTCAAAAGTTAATGAATACAATACAGGCGAAATTCGTAATCTTTCTAAGCAATATTTTGTTGAAGAACTTCCAATTACTTTGCAGGATGAAGGCTCCGCAGAAATTAATTACGAGTTTGGTGACCAGCCAGTCAACGATTTAACTAAAAATTTTGCTAAGAATTCTTTAGATGATGGTAAGGATATTGACTCGGATAATATTGCTACGAAAATTAGAAATTTAATATATGCATTATCCAATGATAATAAGCATATTATTGGAATGACATTCTTAGAATTTACAAATACTAAGCGCTCAATTGCAGGACTTAGCCAATGTGTAAACATACTATTGAACGATTTGCAGGAAAAATTAGACCAAATTAGCCCTGGTGCAGCGCTAAGACGTGCTCTCTTAATTAAAGAGAGAAAGCTTAAAAATGCATATCAAACACTTAATTCTTTCGTTGTAGTACTTAAGTCTCTTAATGACGACATTCAAAAATTAAACAAGACAATGATAACAATTGATTCATTTTTAAAATCTTCTAATAACATTTCCAATAAAGCAACTAAGCTTTTGAAGTATATAGAGGATAAACAAAAAAAAGGTATTTTTTCAGCTAAATTTGAAGATATTATTACACTACTATCTTTATATGAAGATTATGTTGAAAAATTACAAAGTATCCGCATTAAAGAAATTAATAGCCGTAGAATAACTGTAGATTCAAAACACTCGCAGTTGATTCTTGCAAGAATAATTATTGCTTTACGTGACCAAAATGAACATTTCCCAAAGTTGGTTAATGGAAAATCTACAGAAGGAATTTCAGAGTCTATTAATAGATGTATTAGTATTGTTGATGAGCAGTATAAACCCATATTAGCAGCAAAAGATTAATCTTAGCTATAGTTCTGCCACTTGATTTTCAAAATAGGGCTTCTAGAAAATATATTTTATATTAATGCATGTCTAACGTCATATTTTCAGCCGCGCTCAAAACTCGTTTTATTCCGGTATCGCACTAATGTCTCGTTATTAATTAAATTGAGCAATGAACAACATTTTAATTCTGTTTTTAACGTCTCTAGTTATTCAATATGTGCTTGCAATATGCAGGGATAAATGTGAGCCATCCCTTAAAATTGCAATGTTGAATGATTTCTCAATTAGCATTGAAAAGAGAATACAAAATGCAGATAAAAAGCAGTTGCTTTCAGCGAGAAAATATGCAAGCGCACAACTTGAGATGCACGCCTATAATGTTTTCCAGAAGTTGTCTTTAGGGTACAAGGAAAATCGGCAAGTAATAAGCAACAAACTTGAAAGATACAAGCAACGGTGTACAGAATTGGGTACATTTGCTTTTTGCCGCGACCTAGCCGAGTACTTGCTTTCGAATCTGAGCCCAAAGCCGGAAGTGTATATTGGCGAACTTATAAATAACATCTACAACAATAAAAAATTACATTATTTAGAGGATAAATTGCCTTGTGGAAATAATTTCAAAGAAGTGAACACTTTAAGATCCTCTGATAATAACTTAATTGTCTCTGTTGCAACTCAAAGAAAAATAAGTAAAAAGGACATACATGCCAATATAAAGTTATATATGGAAAATGATGAGACTTATAAGAGAGAAAGTTTATTGCATCAAGAGCAGATTGCTAAATATCACATCTTTGACAACTGCAAGTTATTAGCAAGGAGTGAATTGAATGAGAATACAATAAAGTTGATGTCAAATCTCATGACGAGTTTAATAAAAGTTTCACTGGAAAAAAAAGGTTTATGCTATTCCAATGCCCCCCAAAATTTTTTTAACGCCACTATGAATAGCGTTTTTGATGAACTAAAAGATTCCCTAATTCGAGCAATAAATCAAGATCCATACAATTCTCCAGATAGCATTGTGCTACGGTATGTTTACTCTTATTATCATTTTGCATGCAGGCATGTTGAAGCTGAATCATCAAAGCGCGGGTAATTAACTTAGATTATCTCTAACTCAATTTGTACTGCTAAATAGCATTAATTACTAATATTTATTAATTTATATGTCGTGAAGTACTAGTCAATTAAATCAATTGTGTGTGTTGCATTCACTTTTGGAACTATATCGGGTGAAACAATAGTACTGCAACATTTCACTGATATTGTGCCAGTGCTATTTACTTCGATTTGGTTGGCTATTGAATAGTTTAAACTAATGAGCATAGGGCTGGATGATGTGCGTATAGTTTGTTCTCTATTTTGTTCCTTATATGCTCCATGGTTGATTTTTATATAGGATGGTTCAACAGGACTCTTGAATTGCCGGCCAATTCCCAAACTTGAGAAGTTTCTTCTTAAGTTTCTACCTGACCTTTTTGAATTGACGATAATATCCAATATGTCGTACTCCGCAAAACTTCCTAGTTGAATTCGATTGTGAATAGAATCAGCTTCAATTGCATCATAAGTTAAATATAAAATCACACAAACAACTATATATTTAAATTCCATGATTGTGTCTGATGAAGTTACAGTTTTTTTTTGCCATGTGTACTTGTGGGGTTATGCAAACGTGTGGGGATCCTTAAAAGAAGTGAGAATAAAAGGTTATTCAGGAATAATCAATTAGAAAATAAACATAGTTAGAATTAATAGGTGTATTTGTGTTCTAAAGTTTTATCTCTTTGGGGAACGATCATTTTGTGTTATGTTCAAACGGTTTTACCGATTTGGCATTTTATATTAATTTTTTTTAGTATAGATTCAATAAAATTATGGCGCTAATCAAATTAGAACATTATTTCAATTAAAAATGGGTAGAAAAAAAATAAAAAATGTATTATCGATCGAGAGTCATGACGGCTCAGACAAATCGGTGGAAAAACACCCTCAAGACTCAGTTACACCCGAAAAAAAGCTGATATTTGAAGACCATCTTCTTGAAAATACTCAACTAGAAAATATTACAATTGCAGATGTTAAAAGAATAACAAGCAAGACATTCGATTTTTTACGTAATACAGGGTTAAGACAAACTCACATTTCTGCTACAACAGGAATAAATCAATCTATTTTGAGTATAATTTTAAGGGATCCTTGCACTAAGACCATTTCAATTAATAGAAAGAAAGATGTTGTATTTAAGTTATGTGAATATTATAAAAAGATAAATTTAGGATTAATTTCTCATGACCCATTAACAGCACCCAAAATTTCGAGCTCTAAAAAAAATGGAGAAACCAGCCAAAAGAAAAGAACTCTTCCCAGGAGAAATACATCTGAAGATGGACTCAATGAGGACTCGATCTTACAGAATCCTGAGAATTTTGATCGTTTAAATTCTAGCCAATACAATAATTTAGAATTTGAAAAAAAAGATATGAATGAAAGCCAAGGATGTAAAATTGGTTCTGAGGGCGCAATATTTCGTTCAAAGGAATCGAAAACAAAGCTTGCAGATGATTTTTCAAATGATGAATGTTTAAGGAAAAATATTTTACTGTTCAGTTCATGTGTTGGATGTCCAGTGATTCCTACAAAAACGAGAAAGACTAAGACATTTTTTATTGAAGATTTCTCTAGTGGCCCAATTTCGTCGTTTGTCAATGATAATGCTTTAATAGAATTTACAGAATTAAATCATTCCTGTAGATTGAATGATAATCATTTGAAATTTAATAAGAATTACGACTTAACTTCAAGAATTTTAGAACCTATATTGATACCATTATCAGTAAACCTGCGACACTTTATTTCAAGCTCGTTCTCTGACAATTATGCGATTGAAAATGGCATTGTTTCTTCGGTTCCTAAATCTAAATCATCGGCAATTCTGTCTACATTGAAAGGAAAAAACTTTAAATCCGAGAAATTTATTTGGTCGTCCGTATCAGACTTCACTGCCCTATGGGGCTTCGTTGAGAATCTCAGTCGTGAGAGACATTTATCTATATTCATGAACAATAGTGAGAAGAAAAAAGTATTTAATTGGTTAGTAAGAGAGATAGAGAATTATAAAAGCTTATATTTACAATTTCTTTATGTAACGTTGGTCTCTAATATTAATCCAGGAAACGACTCGCTATTAATCTGTGAAATTCGTTTAAATGAGTCATACGAAGATATTATTGTAAATGATAGGTTTAAGTGGAATATTTTCAATCCCACAAATCAGCTAAAAGAATATATTCGATGCCTAATTTCTGATTTAAATCTGCCAGCAGAATTGTTTTCCGAGTTGCTTTATAGCGCTTTAAAACAGGTTTTCGATGAAATAACTTATTTTATTAAAAAGTTCAATCATATGAAAAACAATTATATCACTAATGGGCCAGTTAATTCAACTTTATATATTGGCGATCAATACGAAGATGATACGTCTAGTAACTATTCATTTGGCGCAAATTTCGAGACCCATACAAATGATGTTAATATCGACAGGGAATCTACAAGATTTGTCTCATATGGGAATTTTTGTGAATGGGGAAATCGTGCTGACTTAGAATATGATTCAGATGACAATGCTAGGCTCTTTCCTATTATTGAAAATGCAGAGGAGAGGAGGCAGATAGAGAACAGAAACCGTTTTAGAAAGAGAAGATGACTTATTTTTTGAGCGCCATTAATCTTTTGAATCAATGGATTTCTTTTTCGACTTGTTTGCTTTTACCGCAATAAATAGATAATAACTTTTCATCTATTCTGATTAACCTTTGCTAGCAAGTACACTCGCACCAAACCTCTTTTATTGGCTTGGTAGTTTTTTTCACCTTGCAAAAAAGAATTACCACTAAATTCCATGTTTCATCGGTAAGGTTTCATGGATTGTATATTGGGAAACATACATTCCTTTTGCGCAGGTATCTCCAACACGGATATTAATGACTTGTTGGTCGTATTGCGCATAAACTGACAATTCATTCTTGCATAGTTGGATCTTCGCAAGTACGTATTATCCTGGAGAGAATGAAGACAAAAGATAACTTTCAATTTATCAAGCACTCAACTGTCTAACCGCAGAATTGCCTTAATTTTATGCGAACTCTCTTTATCATTCTGTGACTTCAGCAAAATGATTTTCTCAGGTTCGCAATAATAACCGAATGTTTAACACCTGTTTATTTCTGCTATAAATTAATGGGTGTGCCACATTTATACAACGATTGAAGCTTTAGTGATAAAGTGTGGCTGTTGCATTGAGCCACAGATACCTAAGGTGCTTTACTTTGAAATTCGTGACTCTCACAGTACTATAGAAATAATAAATTAAATATAACCTATAGATTATGCACTAATCATATGTAGGGAGTTCCCTGACAACTATCCTTTTCTGTTGTGCTACTCCCACACAGTTTCCTACTATTCTTCTTCCATTTCCTATGCTACCACTACTGCAATTTGCATTGTTTCCCGGTGCCAAGTCACCGTTAATGTCCCTCTTGACGTTCATGCCATATCTCCTAATATCTTCAGAGTTTATCCCATTTAGGGTCATTAGAACTTCATATGAAGATGGTCTATTGAATGGCTTTCGTTCAAAACACTTTGAGAGCAAATTAGATATGGAAGGGTGAAACCATGGTGGAATTTTTGGCTTCTTCTTCTCAATTACAATTGCATTAATTACCTCTTCATTTGAAGAATACTCAAAAAAAGGTATGGGACCACCAAAAATTTCTAATAAGCAACATGCAACAGCCCATATATCCGACTTCTCATCTATAGACCTTCCAATATAAAAACATTCGGGTGCCATGTACCTAGGTGACCCACCATTTTCATCCAGAATAACTCCGGGCGAGCTAGTCTTTGTTCCAACATTCATTGTTCTGGTTTGTCCAAAATCGCACAATTTGACATTATTCGAATGATCCAAAATAATATTAGCTGTTTTTATATCACGATGAATCATATTATTGTTATGAATAAAGTTAACTGCATCGCAAAGTTGCCTTGAGATTTTTAATCTGTCAGAAGCAGAAACTACAACTTTATTCTCATATAATAGTTCAAAAAGATTTCCATTTGCCAGATACTCAGTAATTATTGCATAGAACCCAGGCTCTAAGCAAACTCCAATATAGGAACAAATATTCGGATGGCGTAGTAACCTATATGCGTAAACTTCCCTCTCAAGTGATTTAAAGTGTTCTTCCGATATTCTGCTTTCATTATCAAATTTCCACCGCTTTACTGCAACTTCTTTATTTGACCACACTCCAGATCTAATTTTACCTTTGAAAACAACTCCAAATGATCCTCTCTGAGTGGCAGGTTCTAACATTAAGTCATCCATCTTTATATATTCATTTGGTTTTAGTCTTTGTAAAACACCATTACTCGCATCTGGGACTCTTTTTATCAAATCTTTTTTTATTTCAATGATTCCATTGTTTGAAGTAATTTGGGAAAAAGTTTCTGAAGGGTATTCTGAATTAGTATCGGTATATTTTGTTTCTTGTTGCTCAACTTTTGTCAAAAAAGAGCTGTTTTGAGAGCTTTTAAAAGTGCTATCTGTTCTAGCCACTTTGTTAACAGAATTTCCATTTTTTAGTGGTAATTCCTGGGTATTCACAGAAAATAAGCACCTTTCGTTTTTCGGAACTTTATTTTTTTCATAGCTTGGCAATTTAATTGTGCTTATTCTATCAGTTAAGTTTTTGCCCTTATTGTCTGATAAAATCAGGTTTGACTGCCTAGAAGGGAAATAAGTTTCTCTAGTGCTAGGTGCTCCTGGAACCGCATGTAAATTGTATGGGGATGATTGTGAACCTTGCATATTACAGTGCTGAAATCCATTGAGTTTTTTGAATGAAACTGAAGGCGTGTTCAAGCCATCACGCCTCGAAGTTAAGGACGGCATAATAATTTGTGTTGAATATTTCTGAATTAAAATATTATTGGGCCCTTTGAATTGCAAATTATCCAATCTAGAAAATGGTGATAGAGAAGCACAACGAAGATTATTTGGAGTTTGTGGCGGTGTAAATTGCTTATGTAAAATAAATGGGCGCTGGTTCATATTAATAATATCCAAATCATTAATGCATGGAGATAAAGGCTGATAATTATTACTTTCTACATGTGAATGGAAATTATGAATATTACTTTGAACGCCATTAATAGTGCAGTTGTTCATGAACTTATTCTGCGGAATGATCGCTGCAGATACTACTTTATTTGCACCATAATGCATAATAAACGATTATATCATGCTAACGTTAAAACAATATACTTACAAATCGATATACTTTTTTAAACCTTAAAAAAAAATAATCTGTAGTCAAACATTTTTTTATTACCCGATGATAATTTCCACGTAAATACATAACGTTATGTCTTAATGTTGTGGGCTTTCACAAAACAATTGAGAATGTATATATTAGCATATCCTTCATTAAATAAAAATCAATCCAGAAAATTTAATGATGAATAAATATCGTTATTTCAATCCACGATATGTTTAAGTCAACTGGTCCATGTAGAGTTGATTATTTAGGATTGTGTTTGTTGAGTGACCTCTCCGTTAGAATTTCTCATTTTGCCAAGGGTAAGTTTAATTTTGGATCTTTGTGAGTTTCCACATTCAGCTTAGACTGCCCTTTTCTTATTAAAATACGATTTAGTTCATATATTTATAAAATTGTGAATTCTGCTTTAAATAAACTAAATGATACTTTTTATAAGAAATTAAAATGGCAGAATGGATATACGGTATGTGCTGCTTTTTATTGAATTAAAGAATCATTCGGCTCATAGATATTTCTAAAGAAAGAATACAGTGCCAAACTACTTATAATTCTCCTAGTTGACAAACTTAATACGAATTTTGATGTAGATGAAATTTTTCGAGAATTGAAAATGTCACTAAAGAGCACAATTCTCTCAAAGAATCGAGTAAACAGTAGCAATTATGGCGAAATAGAGTTCAGAGTTGAAAGTATTTTACATGAGTCAATTTTAGATATGCAAGTAACTGAACTTATTTGCAATGAACCTCTTAATGTAAAAATGCAAATCGAGATTTTAATGGAAAGAATTAACTTTAAAAATACTGACTTTGCAAACTTTATGGCAGAAAAAATTAAAACGACATTGAAAGACAGTCTCAAAACGATGCTAATCAACTGTGAAGATCTTAAAACTTTGGAAGTAAATTCAATCATTTTAAAGGAAAACAGCTACCAATTGTTTAAGAGTGCATTAAGAGATAATCGTGACATTAAAAAAAATGTGAGAAATTTTTTATTGGCTTCTACAGTAATAACAGCAATGCTATTATTATTAATTAAATGAATAAAAATTGAATAATCATTTTTAAAAATATAAAATTATTGGGAATTATGTTGTGGAAGAAAATTCGAGCTCAAGCACTACTACTAGTACCTTCTTTTGACGCACGGAGTCTCCTGTATGCAATAATACAAGAAAAAAAATTGGCTATTACACCTAATCCTGAGAATCCATAAACTATAGTCATTCCTGATCTAGTAATACCTGATAATTGTAGCACTGCACCCGGCAAAAGGCTCCCAAGGGCAAATCCAAATACATGGTAGGTTACCATTGCAACTGTTGTTGCAAATTGACGTATTTGTGGCTCAACAACTCCGACACTAATACCAGTGATGGGTGGAACAAGAAATGATCCAAAAAACAACAAACCCCAAATACCAACAATCGTAACGGTAAAATTGTCGACAATAAGTGCGAGCACGCCGAACAATGTTGCAAATATTGCAGAAACCATACAAAATGTCATAGTGTAAAATAATCCATGTTCACTTTTATATCCGCCGATAAAGTCAATCATAAAGCCGGAAAATATTATCCCTGTTGTAGGGGCAATTACGGCAGTTGCAGAGAATGACATGAAAATAATTCCATCTCTCGTAGTATATATTTGCTGTAAATACCTTGTTGTCCAAAATTGTACGGCAGTAACTACGTAATAAATAACGGACAAAATGGTGATTGAAAGCATATAAGTCGAATTTGCTAATAAGCATTTCCACTTATGGCACGCAATTAATCTTTTGAAAACACTTGATTTTGAATTCAATAATACCGACTTATCTTCGCTTGCTGAATTAAACAAAGGTTCCTGTTGCTTGATATTAATATTACTAAAAGTTGTGAGCTCTGAGCTCTGAGGCGTTCCATTTGTAAATTCCGAAAATGACAGTGACCTAGAAATAGAAATATAGTGAGTGGTCAGTGTTGGCTGAAAACCAGTTGGTTTTTCAATTGCATCACCATTTTTTGGATCTTTTAAATTATTTGTACTTTTTTCTATTTGAGATTTCGTGATTTCAGTAGAAAAATCGTTTGATATTTTTCGAACTCGAGTATCAAAAGAGAAAGGAGTGTTATTAAAACTAGATATATTTTCCTGTGACTTATTTATGGCAATAAACTTAGTTGAAATAGCGATAGAGTTGTAGGGGCTTTCAACAAGCTCAGTTGAACATGATGAGGGGATCGAGCATTGAATTGCTGCACTATCATCCTTAATTTGTCTATCGAATCCAATTAAATCATTAGAGTTTATTTTGCCTTCACCCATTTCTATTTCTGAACCCCTGCTTTCATGGTTAAAATATTGTACGTTAAAGTATTCACTTTTAGTGAACATAAGACAAATAGACATAAATAAAAGTAATAAACAGGGAACAAGCAGAGAATATCTCCATCCATTATGATAATTCAAAGTAAATCCAGTAATTAAATACCCAGTAGCAACTCCAATGATCATAGTTACTTGTGATGCCCCCATCCATGTTGTAAGTTTGTTTGGAGGTGTAAATTCATCAACCCAAACAGGAATGTAGATACTCAAAGGTGCTTGCATAGATCCCATTATTATCCTTGAAATATACAATAATGTGCTTGTTGTAGAAGACATTAGCAAAGCAAGCCCAAAAGATAGGAAAAATAGGGAAGTAACTATTATCCATTTTTGGCTATATTTTTGAAGGGGGTGATTCATAACAAATGCAGTTGCCATTGCAGAAACATACGGTACTGCACCCAAAATTCCCAGCTTCATTTCATCAAGTCCAAATTCATCAGAAATTAACCCAAGGAGAACTGGCAACGCCCCCGTATCGTAGTTCCTTAGTATCTGTGCTATAAGCATCCAAGCAAAAACAAATCTAACAGCATGAGGGTGTTTCATATATCTTTCATGTCTATAGCAATCATTTGTAACATCAGCTTCTTGGTAAAGATCGAATTTTTTACTGTCCAACTCATGTATTGAATCATCATTGGCAGAAAGCTTCATTGGTTTCGTATTTTGGCATCTTACAAGCACTTGCAGTATACAGTTATTTAAAGCATCTAGACAAAATTATTCCCGCTAATATTGGGATTTTTAGACTAGAGCAATTAATTTTACCCGCAACACAACCAAACTAGGGAAATTTATAGGTTGACGCTTTAAGTCTAGTTTCTGAATTTATTGAGATCACGCTCACGACAAAATGATTATTTGATCCAGTTACTCTGCCTCTTATTAAAAAAACATCATGAGGCTGTTTAGATATAAAAAACACATCATTTTTCTCTTCATCCTTGGTTTTTTTTTCTGAATTCTTTATCAAGTAACTTTCTGAATTTAAATTAATAGAACTTAATGTTATTTTTCGTTTAATAACAATGCCACGTATATATTCTTCTACATCAATACAATTTAAAAAATTTTTCTCCGGTTTGATGTTATCCTGGAATTTAGTAATACTTCTGTTTGAACTTGTTCTAAATTTGTATCCAGATCTTTTCATTCTTGAATATGAAATATAGTTCTTCAATTTAAACAGTTCTTCATTTCTTATAAACGCGTTAAATAGATAGAGTACAGGGGTTTGAACCCATTCTAGTCGTGACTGGCTCCATGAAAAAAGAAGTAGACTTCCTCGCTCTACTAAAAATAACAATTCATCAAAAAATAAAATTTGCCCATAATTCAATGGTAATGTGCTTAGTTTATTAATCATCGGCTTTGCGATAAATATTTTAATAAATTCATTTAAGAATATTCGATTATTGTTTAAAGTATTCATCAACTTCCCCGAAAAATATATTGCTAAACAAAATGGATATTTATATGATCCGTTGTTATTAGTCATTTCAAGCAAAATACCAATCGATTTGGATCTTGATTTTGCATATTCCCATGTTTCAATATCAAGTATGCATCCCGAGCTAGTTTTACGACTTGCATATAATGGGTCTCCCCAATGGGTATCTATTTGATGAATAAACTTGCTCAGCTCTTGACTTGGCATTATATTTGTTTAATAGGAGTCTAAACATCTTTTTAAATATCACAGTTAAAAATCTCTAATGTGGCGCATTATGTTAAAAATTTTGATTGGCCAATTTCCAATGATTAGTTTCTGATTTGTATTAAAAATCTATCAGAATGAAGTGTTATTTTTGCAAGATTTACAAACAAATTCAAATTTATATATGTATATTAATAAAAATAAGCCAATATGCAAATCTTAATGAGAAGCAAAATTAACATTTATTCGTGATGAGCAAACAAAAATTTTTTTGAAATCATTAACTTTATTTTTGCGAAAATATCATTGATAATAAATAATATTTCCGAATCTTCATATTTTTCAATTAAATTTAAATATATTTAACTCGTATATTAGAATTACTTTTTGAGTAAACGGAATTTTTTACTACCCCTCTCCCCTCAGTGTTTCTGAGATCTCTTCAAACAAAGTGACTGGATGTCAGTTAATATTTATACTTCTATAATTGATCATTCGTCTATTAAGGTATTATTTGTTAAGACACAAGTGACTGATACTACTCTGTTTGATGATGTAATAAAACAGATTCAAAATTCAATAATTTACTATTCGTCGAATATTAATCAACTCAAATCAAACCCAAAATGTGACTATATAAACCGAAATAGGTCGATATTTGAAACCAAACCTTTTAAGATAAACACTGTTTATACTACAATATGCTCGTATAACAACAAGACAAATCTTCCAAAATCATTTATTTGTATTGACCATATTGTTATTTTCATTACTTATGAAAAATACTCCAATAATCAGATGCTTGGTAATGAAGCAAGCACCCTTGGCCAGCCATTTATTTATAGAGTTGGAATTGACATAATTGATGGTATTAAGAAAGAGATAAAGTTTAATTGCGAAGATCAAAATGGCATTCGATTCAATTCAATCGACGAGTTTGCAGAAAATGTTATTTTAAATATTTTTTGCAAATTTAATTCAATTATTAATAAATATATTGATAAAGGTTATGACAAAATTATGAAAACTGACTCTTTGGAAGACAAAATTTTAGACAATATTAGATATAGAGTGCAAATTGCAGGAATATATTTGACTCTGGGCTTCCCTATATCATCTGCAATGTACTATAATTCAATAGTCGAGTTAATAGAAGACTATGATTTAGATCTTGTTTATTATTTAGCGCATTGTTTTGAAGGTCAGGCTGCACTGTTATATAATTTCTATTCTAACTCTGAAAACTCTTTAGAATGGTGGGAGGTGGTATCTAATTCATTAAACTCATTTATTCAAGATTTGCCTACTCCTATACAAGTCAGCCTACAATCAATTAACTATAATTCTACAAATCACAATGACTCAACATATAACATACAATCAAGAAAACAAATTTTTTTTGATGCAATTCTTAAAAAACTTGATCTTTCTCTAAATTTACTTTGGAAAACATATAATTTGACTAATGGAATTATATTATCTGATAACAATTTAAAATTAAACTACAGTCATGAGTTTTCTGTTTCAATTTACGAGTTAATAATTAAAAAATCTCGATTTTTAATAGAGAATTTTATAAGTTACTTCCACTTAGACAGGAAAATAATAATCGACTTTTTGGACCCGTTTGTTCATCTGAATATACCACCAGAATATTCGAGGAATGACTTATATAACTATGCAATGTTTTTGATAGGATGTGCAGAAATATATTTCACTATTAGAAGTAAAAGAAGAGTAGGGGTCATTCTAATTAAACTGTCGCAACTATTCAATCAAAACAAAATATATAACCATAGCTACTACATTTCATGTGCAGCTTATCAGTGGTATTTAAGCATTTATAGTGGAAATAATCATTTTAATCAATTGCAAATCATTCAGAATTTAGCTGCTCAAATTCTAAAAGAAGACGACAATTACTCAACACATACCCAATGTGCACTATGTAATATCTCCAACAATTCAAATATTTTATTAGGAAACAATTGTACACTTGAGCAAGCAACTGAAAGAAAATTGGATATTATCTTTGAAAAACATTACGTTCCAGGGAAGCTTTATCTTGAAAATAATTACTTGCAATATCTCTCTATATATCAACATGATTTATCCTTGTGTTACTCAGTGTTTATTACTAACGGAAACTCGAACATATATCAGGACTTGGAGTACTCAAATACCCATTATGAACTACTTGCATGCTTAAAACCTTTTGTTAACAGTTTTGTTTGCTATGGTGTACACTCAATGCTTCAGGCATATCGAAAGTTTTATATGAATACAATCGATTTGCAAAGATTGAAAGCATACCCATCTAGATATGAAATGCTAGCTTTGATATTAATGATTGAGTCAAGCGTATTATTTGGATGTGCATCTAGATCTGCCACAGTTTTGTTACTATTACTTGATAAAATTGTATATTTTCCTCCGATATACGATTTTGATACACTAAAAATAATTCAATCAAAGTGCATAGACTCGCTGTCAATCATAAGCAATACTATTCAACTTCCAATAATAAGGGCACCATATTACTCGGTTACAAACAATAAAAATCGTGGTTATACCTCAATAGAATCATTGGACCATTTATTCAATACTTCGTTGCATACAACGCATTTACTACTTATTTTCGACGTTACATTTGAACAAAGCAGATTAAATACTGACTGCTATAAATGTAGCAATGAAATTACTTTATCTTCTATCTTCAATGCAAAAATAAATAATTATTGTTCTAATTGCGAAAGTGAAATATTAAAAATAGACAATTTTCCGTGGATTTTTTGTAAAGCTTCAAAAATTACCTTTTTTTCTGATTCAAAGTTTATTTTTCAACCCGAGTTTAAATGGGTTCCTCTCAAAGAAAACAATAGCGCAAAGCTTCCAATATTAACTAACTCGAAAGTCAATCAATCAAACTTATTTCTGTACAACCCATTTGAAAAGAAAGTTGAAAATGATTTAAAGGAAACATTTATTCGCAGTAAATCTCAAGCAGAAACTCAAAATAATATAATTTGGCAAGCTGAGAAGCAGTATACAATTTATGTATCATTATTTAATCCTTTCCTCATACCCATTATCCTTGACTGTTTTAGTGTAATTATTGAAGGCGAAGTGAAATGCGACATATCACCGGTTTCGGTAGTAATTCCACCAAGTCCTAGATTCTCGACTTTAGGTGAAGTGAAAGTTGCAATTGTTGTGATTCCAAAAAACCCAGGAAACTTAAATATAATTGGTGTTACATATAAATTTTCAGGAATAAATTTTGTAAACTTCGGTTCGAAATTGGCACTCTTCCATAACAAGAACTATTTAAAGCAATATTTAAATGTTTTTGTAGTACCAAACATTTCAAATGATGATATTATTTTCTGGGAGAAAAATGATAAGCAGAAACAAAATTTGTTGATTAATAACAATGGTAAAGTAGTTATTAAATCAAAAAAAAAACTAACTTATGAATCTGAGAAAAAAATCAAATTATTATCTTCAGAAGTATTTATAGATCAAATTGAAACTACTACAAATGAAATTTTCTCACTTGAAAATATCATTATGAAAGATGATGAAACAATTATCACTGTTGAGTGTTCAAATATACACAAAATAAATAGATATAAGCTTCTAGTAACTCATTGGATCGAAATTGATGGGAAAATAATTATTTCTTCTCAAATATTCGATTTATTTTCAAATATTCCACCATTTGCTAAAATAACTAATATTTCCTTGATACCCAAATTAAACTTCCAACCAGTTTATTTGGATTTAAACAACAAATGGAAAGTTGACAAAATCTGGGTTATTTTCACATTAGAAAATAACTCAAGAGTGTATCCTATAGAGCTTTCGTTTCGTTCAAATCTATTGGAGGGAAAAAAAGTACTACTTTTGCCTGAAAAAAAAAGTTATAGGTGGGTTTTTGAGACAACAATTAAAAGCTTAATTGAACTGCGAAGAGATCCATCATTATTATATTGGAAAGCATTTTTTCCAAATATTTTGTTTGACAATGAGTTAAAGCTTATAGCTGATGGTAATCTAACAGCAAATTTATTCATACCTGAATTTCTATCTAGATACGAATTTTGTATTGAGATTAAGTGTAATGGAAAGAAAATTGGAAACAAACAAGTAATCCCTGTTAATTCAATTGTTAACATTGAAATTTTCGCAATAAGTGAAAGAAAATCTGTAAGCCCGGCAAATATTAAGATTATACCATTTGGAGATACAATGAAATCAAAACAACTATACTTAGACTATTACGAAAATGATATTTTTATTTCAGAAATGCCTATTCTCTATTTTTCTATTATCGGTCTGGAGAAAAAAACATATGAATGGATTGTAGGAGTAGAAGAGTTGGAAACGTCAACTCGGGAAAGAATATTTCATTGGAAAAACGACCTACTTTCAATCTCATTTACTTGAAAAAATTTGTTTAATCTTTTTTTAACAAATTCGAACGTTAAGTAGTAATTCTCATAAGCATCAACATTATTAGATCTGCTTTTGTAGCTTAATGCTAGGTTTAAAACTTTATCTCCAATTAAATCTCCGAATTGGTATTTGAATTCAGAATATTTTATGTCGCCTGCTTTTCTAAAAAAAATGTTGTTTTCAACATCAGAGTAACAAAATATGTATGGAACGCAGAATTCGGTATTTTCACAATCCCACTTTTCTTTGTTGTCTCCATCAATTAATAATTTGTTAAACGATGAATACATCTTGTTCAGAACATAGTGCGAAATTTCCACTTTATTTTTTTTTATTAAATTCAATGACGATATGAGATAAATAAGTATGAATGTTAAGTATTTAGAGATACTAATAAAAGAGCCGTTTCCTACCGGATCTGAATTTACCGTTTTTCCTTCCTTTTCCAATTCTAAAATTAATTTACCAAACCACTTTTCAAAAACTGCTCTACCCTTATCATCTCCAAGAAATGTTCTCCATTCATACAGAATTTCAAAAATTATATCATCAATAAATGAAAATATCATATTAGTTATTGCAGAAATATCATTACATATCAATTCTGAACTATGCATTTTGTCAAGTGACAATGCAATTATTTTTCTTAATAAGGATAAATTAAATGGGTTATCCAGATTCTGTTTCAGTGAGTGTCTAAGCCCTGTAGAGCAGAACTTTACTGATAGTCCATTAGTTAGTTTTACCCCTCCTTCTGAATGGCTTACTAGAGGTTTATAAACAAACGGAACTTTAACTAATTTAACTACTGGCGAACCACATGCCAATCTAAGATCATTAATCTTCGCTGCATTATTATAAGATTCTGGTGTTGCAATTAACGCATCAAATTCAAAAATATCTGCTCCACCAACGATACTTGAAATTCTCAATATGGCAACAGAAATATCAGGAGATAAAGAGAAAATAAATGAATGAACATTTGCACTTCTAAAAGAAAAGTCCTTAATGAAATCAATAAATTATTATAAATATGGCAAAATAAACTTACTTGAATTATATCGTTATCACTTTTATTAGCATTAAGCAGCTTGTCAGTTATACCAATTATCACCAATTCTTTTGCATACCATGTTGCAACGGTGATGTTTACTTTATGTCCAGGGTGTAGCCTGTCGAATGTTCCTGCAAATAGTGTACGGTTAATGGGGCTATCAAAAAAATTCTCATTGTCATTTTCTAGAACTGTATTAAGTTGATTTTTCCATAATGGAATCGATAGGTTATCTGAAACTTCAAAAGTTTTGAATCCTTGTGAAATTAGCTGGGCAGTATATTTTTTACAAAGCATTGAATTTAAATTTGTACTTTCAGAGTTAAAGTTAATATAGTACACATTTTTTCGGCAAATGCAAGAAAATATATCGTTAATTATATTTGCGCACTGCACCAAATTACCATGTTTCTCGCAAAACTTAAATGAATTAGACCAGAATAGAGTTTGGTCACTCAACCCCATAGTTTTATATATGTGGTTTAGGCAATCATTCTTAACGGGAATAAATCTTATATCAAATGTTGGAATTTTATTTAACGTTTCAATTACATCAAGAGCTATTTCATATGCTTTAACAATACTGTTGATATGTTTATAAGTTAAATTTATAAACGATGAAGGGTGGGTACTACCATCAATTTCAGAAGGGTTTTCAGATGATATATTGATTTCATGGCAATAATCATCACCTTGTGGAAGTACAGAATAGTAAATGAAAAGTGAATGGCTAGTATGAAATACGCACGAATAAAGTAGCTTGAATAGTGTATGTCTCACACTATCAGATATATTAACATCGATCCACCACTGTGGATCTAAAATTAAAAACCCACTCTCTATTTCTGACATCTAATCAGCTCATATTTATTGATTAACAATTCGAAGTTCGCAAATGTTCATGATGAGTTTAATACATTTAACCGCGCACATTTAGCCGCAAGAATCATCTGCTTTGTCTCTATTGTCAATTGGTGACAAAATTATCCAGAAATATTTATTTAGAATCAAAATAGATTCTTTCTCTTTGATATGAATAAATTTAAGTTGAGCGACCCTATAAAAGCTCAGAAGCACTTAGAAGATGCTGTAAACGCATTGAAAGAACTTCTCAAAATAAAAAAATCTCCAGAAGATTTATTATTTAATAAAAATTCGCAATTTATTACTTTGATTATTTCTTTATCTAATACTCCGGAATTTGTTAAAAGTAAACACGTCAGCATTAAAATCCCAAATTCACTGTATAAGCATCCCGGGAACGAAGTTTGTTTATTTGTCAAAGACCCACAGAGAAAATGGAAAGAATTGATAAGCTCTTCTACCATCGAGCCCAAGGTCATTTCAAAGGTTATTAGTGTTAGCAAACTTTCTAGGAAATATAGTACATATAAGGATAGACGAGAACTTTGCTCGGGATATGATCTGTTTTTATCAGATGACCGTATAATTGAAAAGATGCCCAAACTTTTAGGATCATTCTTTATTAAAGCAAATAAAATGCCAATAGCAATAAAAATTAGGGAATCAAATTTCAAGAATTCATTAGAGTCCGCACTATCCTCGACATTTATGAGTATTAAGAAAGGTAAATGTATTGGAGTTCGCGTTGCAAGAGTTGATATGAACACTAAACAAGTCGTTCAGAATTTAATTGAAGCAATAAAGCAAGTGTCAAATTTTTTTGAAGGTGATAACAAAAGTAAGAACTGGAGAAACAGTATAGAAAGCTTATATATACAATCTACAAACACAATGTCATTACCTATTTGGTTCAGGGAGAAGTAATAAACTTTTATAATTCTTTAATTCGAATCTACAAAATTAATAGTAAACAGAACACCAAGAATTAATGAGTGACTAGAATCTTCCTTAGTAAGATTAAATTTTAATAGACAGTTAATCATACTGACTCTTCACTCGATTCTTCTAAGAAATAACTTGTCATCTGCTTTCTTTTTGACTCGGATGTATAAGTTGTTCTTTTCTGTTGAGACTTAATAGATGAGATGGCGTTCAGTTCATCTACTCTTTTTTTTGACTCGAATTCATGTTGGTTTATTTCCTCTAATGTTGTTGGTATCATGGCTCTGGACCGAGAGTCCCTAAATAGTTTACTCTTTTCAATTGTTCTAGGCCTAATTGTCAGCTTTTTATCTATTCTTGCTAGGCACATCTTGTACTTTTGGTCAAAGGTATCATCAAAAATAAATGCTTTATCACACCCTATTACACAATCATATACTAATTTGTTATTAATAAATAATGAGTAAGTACCATCACTCCAAGAAACCAGTTTGGAGTTTGAGTATGTATCTCCTTCACTTTTAACACCACCTTTAATGTATAAATCACTTTCTTCCATACTGTCATCGATATTTGTTTTATTTACGACTTTAAGGCGTTCTGGAAGTTTTAATGTTAATAAAACTCGATCACTATTATCAATCCCAAAATAATTTACAGGCACTTGGAGCCTTATATTATTAATGTCTTCAAAGTTGTCAATCGCATCGCAGTTTATGTTATCGTTTGTATATCTATGAGTTCCTACATTGTCCTTTTCAATTATAAAAGAGCCTATATCATTATAAATTTGGTCAGTAACGGAGTCACTTTCACCAAAAAGGTCGGAATCACTTTCCTGCATATTTTCATTAGAGAGAACTTCATTTGGGGAATCTTTAAGATTATCAGAATGGTCAAGCATCATATTTTCAATAAATTCCAAGTTCTGCTAAGATGCGCGCATAAACTAAGACTTATTTTTATAAAAATCTCTAAGCCTTAAAATCACACTAGTCTCAAAATTCCAATCAATTATTTTTTCATTAGGAGTATTTTCAGCTATCCACCTTGGTAACATTTGCTTCACCTCAGCAGTATTATATCGATGATCCACCAACAGAATACTTGAATAATCACTCCTATGTCTTATTGCGCGGCCAATACATTGGTTGACTGTTTTCATACATATCACTTTCCTATACATGTTTTCATACTTATAGCAGTCGCCACTACTTCTGTTGAAGTATTTTTCCTTGCAAGAAAGCATTTCGGTCTTTTGCGGAAATGGGAGCGAAACTATTATGAGACATCTACAAAGTTCATCCGAAAAATTTACTCCTTCTGAAAGAGTTCCATTTAAAACAGCAAAAAGTATTGCACCGTGTTCCTTGTTATTTAAAATATGATTTTTATATGAAGTGAGTAATTCCTTCCCACTATTTGAACCCTTTCTTTTTTCCTTGAATATTTTCTTGTTTTTTATTATTGATTGGTGAAAGTTTGTAGAGTTTTTGTCGGAGATAAGGAACTTGAAAAAAACATCAAGGAAATTATGAGATGTGAAGAAAACACATATTCCGTTAGGTATTTCCGAAGAAAGAACTGATAATAGCTCACAAAGATTTAATAGCTGTTTTGCATCAGTTCTATATTCGTACCTTAGATCAATTATGCTATTATCAATGAACTTTGGGATAATCAAACACATTAAATTTCCATTCGAAATATGGTGATTCGCGGAGAACTTAACAATACTCATAGGTTCCATAGATGATAGTAATGGCTGAAACTCTGTCAAAGGTTCCAATGTCCCTCCAACAAGCATCGTAGATTTTGTGTTGGCAAATACATCGGTAAAACTTGCTTGAATATTAATAGGAACAACTGTAATAATAACTTGTTTGACATTTAAGTGGTCGAAGTTTGTTTCGATAACAATTTTGTCGAATTCTTTGTCAGAACAAACTAAAGCAGCAATAAAATCCTTGAATAAAAACAAAGAGTTAGAATAGGAGATTATTTCCTCAAAGTTGCTTAATTTAATCGGAAAATTTTTTCCGAATTTGACAATTATATCTTTAATTTTATTACAGAGTTCATTTTCAATTATAAAATTGATGATTTTTATTAGATCAAATGTATTGATCTGATAACTGTTTATGAATTCTAGTGGGCCAAGTAAAATTTGATTGCCTTTCACTTCACTCACGTCATATTTACGCTTATTGGTGTTGACTATTTTACTAGTAGATGAATGAATACATTTGACTAACCTAGCTAGCTGTTTGAAAGTTGCAACGAAATTATCTCTAGGAACAGGGTTATTGATTGAAATGAACTTTTCGAATGAATAACCCAGTATTTGGCAGGAAAGCAAAGTAAGGCTGGCTCTATTGTTTGATTCTAACGCATTGATTAAATTATGTGCTTCATCAATGAAACAAAAAGTTTTTTTTTTGTCAAGAAAAATTCCAAATGATTCTCGAGTAGTTTTATTGAAAATAATGCTGTAAGGTGCAAGAATTATATCTGAATACTTGCCGGCTTCTTTAGCTGCATAATATGGGCATGCCTATAAACAATATTATGTAAAAAAATAATTAATATAAACTTACAATTAAATTATGTCCTTCTTTACATAATTCCTCAATGCTCATTGGTTCTATTAAACATTTTTTTGCAAGTTCCATATAGTTTTCTTTAAAGGGGCATTTATTTTCTTTTTTTTCTTCACTGGAATATATTTTGCAAATATCATTAATAAGGTGGTTTGGATAGTTTTTTACCTCATTGTGTAAACAAAGATGAGATCTACTTGCAAGTGATATAATTGAATAAATATTAGATACGTGAGAGTTATCTTTATTTGCCATTTTTATTTTAATAAACTCTTCAACAAATTGCATTAATTGCGTGTGAGTTCTACTTGAGATTATTATCTGAAAGTGATTAGAAAAAAAATTCAAGTTTTCACTAGATGTTAATTCCTCTATATTCTTTTTTGCTGAAGTTAGAATATCTTCACTAATGGATTTTAAAAAGTTACTTTTTTCATTTATGTATTGTTCGCATGAATTCTCTTTATTTTTCTTGATTGCATTAGCAACCCATAAAGGAATTGGCTTACTTGCTTGCCCAAAAGATATTGGGTTGTATATTTTTTGGCTTATCCAACTTAGTGAA
Organism: Cryptosporidium sp. chipmunk genotype I; assembly: GCF_004936735.1. Taxonomy (NCBI): domain Eukaryota; phylum Apicomplexa; class Conoidasida; order Eucoccidiorida; family Cryptosporidiidae; genus Cryptosporidium; species Cryptosporidium sp. chipmunk genotype I. The sequence continues at coordinate 640,699 of NW_027125614.1, forward strand.
GAACATAAAATGCTTAAAGTTTTACCTGTGCCAGTTGGAGATTCAAAAATTCCAATTCCTCCATCTATATCATATAGCTTCCAAGCATTTGAACAAAATTCCGACTGTATATCATATGGTTCATTTGGAAATCCAAATCTTTTTAAAACACTCATTTTAAAATTCTACTGCTTCTCTTTTCCTTAATTACTGTGACTACCTAGTACTTAAGTAGAGAAACATTTCTGGTATTTTAGCAACAAAATTTCGTATTAATACTTGCGTTATTCTCCCAATGCAAATATATTAGAACTGTTTCAAAATATATTATATATCCATAATATTTGTATAGATAAATTATTTATATATTTGAGAATATACCATTACTTTAATGTATATTAATTATTGTTCTAGTTATTTCTTTTGTAATAGTAAATTTTTTGGCAAGCTCAACAGCGCTTAAGTAAAAAATACTAGAATAACCAAGCTATTGATTAAAACTTAATTTAAAAACAGAAATTTAACACCTTTTTAATTTGGAGCTATATAATTGTTTTTATATTTAGTTTGCATTAGTTTAAATAATTATTTAAAACAACCAATGAAAATTGTGCATCGAATTTTTAAAAATAATTATATTTCATTTAAAATGATCTCAAATAAATGAGCTTAATGCATGAATAAATTCGCCAATAGCTGTTTACTTCTTAGTAATGCACTTTAAATCTCTTTTTTGCGGAGATTTATAAATAAGAAGTTTAGATTTGATATAAATTAAATGGTAAAATCATTTTTGTTTAAATCATTTGGATTAAAAAGTATTAAAATAGCTTCTTTTGGTTCGTAATGCAAAAAAGAAAGCTTTGAGGAGTGAATTTACTTAATAAATTGAAATGATAAATTTTAAAATAATTTATTTTAATAATATTAAATTAAAAATCAATTGTATGAATTTGAGTTGTGAAACATTGAACAATATCGAATTAATCATTTTTTTTTGGTTCAAGATATTCCAATTTAAACAATTTTTGATAACTTTTAAAAATTTTTAAAGCTAAAAATATTTCGTGGTTGTCAGAGTTTAAAAAATTAAATCTGGCCCAGAAAAATATATCAAAAATGGTTTGGAGATTTAAAAAATTCAATCTTTATTAAGATGTTCAAAGCTGACTCCTTGCAAAATCCAAATCAGAATATGCTACTGATAACAACTATAATCAATTAAGACCTAAAAAAATTTGAATAGTCTAATTAGAATCGGAGATATCAAAATCAACGGAATTAAATAAAATTAACCTAAAAAAATATTTATTTCACTTCTTTAATTTATAACCAATTTCTAAGACATATGGATTGTTCAATAAGTGTTAATAAAAATTTTGAATGAAATAAATTTATTCTTGAAATAAACAAGCGTAAAATTAAAAAGTTTTATGGATCACAGTATGGGTTGTCTATTACTTGACTTCCATCGCTAGGACAAATCATTAGAACCTAAAAGAATTTTTGTGGAAAAAACCAAATTTGAACTTACAGAAGCACCCCTTATTAACAATAAACCTAACCTTCGCTTTTGATCTGTGGACGAAGGCAACTCATCTTTATTTATTCAAATTAATAACTAATTAAACAAATAATAAGAATAACCTACCGAACATATATTCAACTGTTTCATCCAAAACAAGGTTTGTAACCGCATCAAATCCACGCAATATTCCAACTACTTCTCTTCCACCACATAATTTTACCTTTATTTCTTTATTATTAAACTTGTTTAACCCTAATATTGACTTTGATGACATCTTTTTCATTGAATGATAAATAATATTAAGCGAGCGCCACCAATATTTGTCATTTAAAATTTAAAATGGCTAATATTAAGTTTTCAGGTTTTTAAGTTTGTATTTGAATTACTTACTAGAAAGAATGGATTACTTAAGTCTAAAACCACATGACGTATTTAGAGAAATAACTAAAGACCTACTAAGAGGTGAAAATGTTAAATTTTTCTTGGAGTCGAAAATAAGTCAGGAAATTATATGTGAAAAAAATCAATTTATGGAATTTGTAAATCAATATTATATAAATAAAAAAAGGGCTCTAAGAATTAATCAGAGATTTGACTTTTTTAAAATTCCATTGATAATAGATTTGAATGGAAAAGTTGTAAAAATAGGGTGGTCATTAGATTGGGATAAAAATTTAATTAGCTCTAACTCCGAGTCAACGTTATTTTTAAATAGCAAATATAAGTTCATTTATCTCTACGCAGTATATGACCATTTTAAAGATGAAAATATAAAAATGAGATTAACCGCTGGTAGAAAGCTTCAAACGGAAAAACGCGATCCTCAATCAATTACTATCAATTGTGGATACTATGAGACTAAAGGGACAAGAAGCTATATGGAGGACAGGACATTTTTATCATTAGATGTTTTAAATGAAGAATTAAAAACCCAAAGTAAGAAACCGATCATTTCATTCTTTGGCATCTATGACGGCCATAATGGAGAATTTACTGTTGACTATTTAAAAAGTCACCTTCACAAAAACTTTTCTCTATCTTTTAATAAACTTAAATATGATGAAATAATTCAGAATACTATAAATTCACTGGTTGATTCATTCTATTTAACTGAAAACCAGATAAAGAAACAATATTTCAACTTCAAAAACGAACAAATAATGAAAGAATTTGAAACTATGGATCAGAAGCAGGGATTAAATTTAAGTACGGAATTATCTTTCAAAGACCAAGACATTAAATATATTTCAAGTGGGTCAACTGCAATTGTGTGTTGTATTACTTCATCAACTTTATGTGTTGCTAATCTCGGAGACAGTCGTGCAGTTTTATGCAAATGCGGGCGTGCGTATTCATTAACAAAAGATCACAGAATAAAAAGTAATTTCGAAGAAAGAGAAAGAGTGAAGATTGAAGGTGGAACATTTGATGATGAAGGGTATCTTTCTGGAAATCTTGCAGTTTCTAGAGCATTTGGAAACTGGGATGTACATAGTGGAATGAAATTACAGGGTTTAAGCTCGATTCCTGAAATTTACGTTCATAATATCACACATGAAGACGAGTTTCTTTTAATTGCATGTGACGGAATTTTTGAATCATTTATGGATCAAGAAGCAATTAGCCTCATTAGAAGAGCATTAGTTGAAAACAACGATCCAAATGTAGCTGCTGAAAAACTTGCATCCGCAGCACTTCAAAGACAAGCTCTAGATAATCTGTCAACAATTGTTGTTGTACTTACTCCTCCAAACTACATGACAATTGGAAATCATAACTCTTGTGTTAACACAAACGTAGAATCAAAGAAAAAGACGAATTATGGCCATACTTCAAATAGGAAAATATACAATTTCTCCAAACTTAAGAATTTACTGCTAACATAAATTGAGAAAAATTAGTAATTCCATTTTTGCAATAGTTAATTTGCAAAAAATTTATGAAAATTATCTTTACTAACAAATTTCTTCTATTTTTCCGGAAACTAAATTATTTATAGACGAATGACCATACGGTCGTAAACTACCTAACTTTTAAATAATATATAAGTTTAAATTAATACTTAAGGAATACTTATTCATCTATAGCTTCAGTTAAAATATCTAAGTACTTTAATTTTGTTGAAATGTTATCCATTGGTCCAGTTTGAAATTGGTCAGCAATACCCTCGTTAATAAATCCGAATGAACTATTTTTTATTTTTGGTTCAAGCAAGGAGATAAGCTCTGTTCTAGCAGTATTAATGTCATTCGTTCCCATAGAATTGGTATGTAGGCCACTATTAGCCAAATTAGAAGAGTAGTTGCTTTCATTGATAAAGTTCGTTGGTTTATCAAATGGTCTAAAGTATGGCGGGATACCTTTATTTTGATCTAAAGAGTGTTGCTGAGACTTTATTCCTTCCCTTGGTTTTGGAAATGGTGGCAAGTCTTTTGTTTCAAAGTACGTGTTCCTAGGGGCATATGTTATTTTAGAAAAACTAGGTAAGTTTGCAAGATAGTGAGGCTGGGTTGCAAATGCTGTTGAACTACCGCTTATTGAGGCTCCTGAACCTTGAATTGTAACATAAGCAACATCCTCAAGCCCACCAATTGCCTTATATGCGGAGCCATTATGCATTAGGCCGCTGTGATTAATTGGTCTAAATGATGATAGCCCGGGCCCACGAACCACACCACAATTTGTCTTTCGTTTGAATAAAGGAGAATAACAAGAGCTCCAAATCCTCCAAAACCCCCTTGCTAGAAGCATTGTTCGATATCTTCTCTGAAGAAGTTCGAAAAAGCGGTTTATGTTCATTGATCCTGAAGTTTCATGTATACCTTGGTCGTTTGCATATGAACTAGGATTTGCAGCTCCATCAGACATTTGATGTGACGATCTGTTGGTTGCTAGTTTCCATGTGATGAGTGCAAGTAGCTTTCTTCTCTGAAATGCTGAATGCATACAATGAATTAAACTCCACAGATGCCTTGTTACAAGCTCAACATTTAATGCTATACAACTACTTGTTTCAGACTCTGAATCTGATTCTGTTTCTAGTTCACTGTTCGAGATACTATCAGCTTCATTTTCTCTAATTGATTCATTATTAGACCCTGATCTGGGTTGTGTTTGGCCTCTTCTTTTTGATGGTTTGTTTGATACTATCTTTTCTAATTTTGTTGCTTTATAGTTTTGAGCTAGCTCAAGTTGTAAATTTTTAATTTGTGAAGATAACCTTTCGTTTTCTGCCAGTAATAGTAACTGCTCCTGACGGAATAAGCGGAGCTGGGTCTCATTATAGTGGTACTGTGCAGACCTATCCTCCCCAATCTTTTTTGCGTATGCAATATCTCCAAATGCGAATTTATATAGACTTCTGAATGCCCACCTTAAATTTGATGTGTTAACAGAGTTCGAACTTGTCATTCCAGATAAGATCTCAAGAGCCCTTCCTTTGCAAAGTGCTACATGAGTTAGTGCTCTTGCAGCAGATAGCGGAATAGTTTCCTCATGTAATCTTTTTACTTCATTTTCAAGTTCTGCCTCTGCAGAAATGCGCCTTTGCAGCTCATCCTGTAATTGCTTGACATTTTGTCTTAGCTTTTTATATTCGGCATACTCTTCATTTCTTGTATCCATTTTAGTTAGAGCATTCACATTTCATTTTATTTGTTTTCCGTTACCCTGAAAGTTATATATAATTATAATTTAATCCACATAATAATACGCGCCACTAATATTTAGTTCCAATCACAAACCATAAGAATTCTATATATTATACGCCACCATTGCTATAGTAACTCGCAGATGAATAATATTCGTAAATATTGCTCTGAATTATATAGAGTTGTTTTATCTGTGTTCTTACATACAGCAAGTACCTCATCCTCGAATTATTTATTATAATATTTTTCTATTTATCTTCTTTATAGGCTTAAAAATAAAAATTATGGCGCGGATGTCAACTCTGAAATTATTTTCTCTTTATTTTAATGGGTAAAATAAGAAACAATAAAAACGTTGTAAAACTTAGACTTCTTCCGTCAGTGAATCGAGCAGATGGCTTATCTCCAAGGTGGGCTCCAGTTACTAATCGGGAGTTTACTAATGATGAAAAACAAGGAATAAGAAAAATCATTGGAAATGTATATTTTCATGATGAACTGGATGGCACAAATTTCGAAGATAAAAATTCAGGAAGTGATATATCTCTGCAAATAAATAAAGTAAATAACGATTTAGATACTGATATTTTTAAAGATAACTATTTCCCGGATGATGGCTATGATTATGAACAACATCTTTGTAGAATTAATAAAGATGGCAATTACATGAATTCGGCTTCTAAGAATAAAACAAATTCAGACTCAAAGTCTATATTGCTTAATTCAACTTCAGTACTACCTATTTCAGAGATAGATGTTAATAAAGATGATTTTGTATCTGAATTAGTTGAACTTGTAAACTGTCTGGAAAAACCGGATGATTTTGAAGAACTTAATGATGATTTTATACTAAATGCGGCTGGTATAAAGAATAAATCTGAGCTTGATAAGAATATTAATATCAATGATATATTATGGGGAGGGGGAAAATTAAACTCAGATTACAAAGACGATATTCTAAGATTAGATAATGAATTCGATCAATCAGAATTGATAACTCAAAATTTTGATAGCTCATCTATTTTTTCTGAAGAAAATCACAATAATGAAAGCGGTGAAGATTTGCTTGAAACTGTATTGAATGAATACAACGATAGTATCAGTACCTTGGATGAGAATGCAAGTAAACTTTGTTCAGTTAAACTTAAGAACAAATTAGATATTTCGGAATATGAACATATTCTGGATAGATATATTAATCAAGTTAAAAGTAGGGATTTGGCTAGGAGAAAGCCAGAGAAAAGTTACGATGAGATTAACATCCCGCTTGATAAAGTCCAAGTAGAGAAGATCATTTCTATATTAGAGAATACTGAAATTTGTGATAATTCATCTGAAGTTACAATTTCTGATTTTTCTGACTCCGAGAGTATTGAAAAAGTTGGAAAAAACTTTTCCCAGGTCAATTTTGAAGTAGTAAATAAGCCAAACAAAGTAGAAATATCAAGTTATTATTCGAGTTTAAACTTGAAGGCGCAAGAAAAATGTTTGCCCACTTACCAAAAGTCTCTACATGAGAGTAAAAAGTCTAGTCATGATCAACATTATAACTATAACTCAAAGGCATCAATTATTACATTTCTTCCTTTAAGAAGAAAAGATGAAACTCTTGAGGATCGAAGGAACAGAAAGCAAGCAGTCAAGCAAGCGAAGAGAGAAATGCGCGATATAAAAAGAAAAAATAAACAGGATACCAAAAACATAAAGAAGTCAGTTGTCGGGACCTTTATAAATTCAAATAACAATGATATCAAAAGTGGTGTTAGATATTTTAGGTTTTAGTTAATTGCTTTATTAGGAATTCTCCCTCACTTTTTTTACTGAGCGCGAAGTGCTTATTATTTAATTTCTATTTAGATTAAAATGAAAATTAGCTTTCGCTGGATTTTGTTGAGCTTAATTGTGGCAATGGATATATATTGCCAATCTGTACTCATAGGTTGTCAAATTGAAAATGATATATCAAACTATAACAGCAGCAGTTACTTTTTGGGAGCAAGTGGGAATATAAAAGATTGCATTCCAAGCCATCCTTACATGCGATCGTTTTTCCAAATTAATATAATTAAAAATAGCTTGGACTTAGAAAATTTCGGAAGATCATTATACTTGTCGTTCGAGTCATCGAACGAAATCAGATATTTTTTAATGATTTCAGCTGGAATGTTTGCTGTTGCGGAAAGAATTTTATTGATATTTTTCATTTTAAAAATAATTATCAGACTTTTTGTAACTCCAATAATAAAAACAATGTCTACAATATTAATTATCGCTGTTATTTTAAGAGTAATATTTGCTATTTACAACCTTTCAGAAAGCTACAAACTATATGATACAAGAATTATTCTTTGGAACTCGTTGCAAAATTTATTTTTTTTAATAGACAACAAAATATATAATTATGGTGATTATTTACTGCGATACTTTGGGATTAGTAATAATCAAACACTAGCCTTTTGATCAATGGAATTAGCATGTGCTATATTATTTGAGGTATATTTATTTTGGGTAGTACAAATAAAGAATGGCATTCGCGCTCTGACTCAGAATTTAATAGTTCTAAGCAAGTTTTGTGATACCATCTCCCACGTACTAGTGTTGATTTAGACGCATATCTAAATTCATCTAGATCAAAATAGCGTGTATTAACAGTGGATTCTGTAGAAACAGGTAATGCACAAACTCCGCATAAGGGAATATTAGGGTGTATAATTAAGTGCTTATTACTTTCATTGCTTTCAATAGAAATTTTATCCACAGTTTTATTTAAATCCGCAGTAATTAATGAAGATGCAGCATCCATACCGCATAATCTAGACTGTTGATAATTCACGAAATCCCATTCTATAGAGCGATTAGATGGATATCCAAGAGTGCCCTCGACTATTGCTTTCGTTGCATGCGCAAACGACAAAATACCAGTATTTGTTTCAGAAAAACTGTTAACTGGAATAAATCGATTCCAAATAATAGGGCTTGCGGTTGGAAGATCCAAAAGAATCAATACATCACGAATTTTACCTGCTATAATACAAAGTTTGTGCAATAAAGGATGTAATGTGGCACATGTGCTCCAATATTCATCCAATGTATCAAACAAAGAAATTAAAAGTGAACTTCTCTCTTGATTAAAATAATTAGATGTCTCTTGGTCTAAATTGGATGGCCATTCAAATACATGAGATTCACTTTTTCGGTTTAAAATATCACGCCTCAGAGCTTCCAACGTAGTGCCATATTTATGTTCTACTATATTCGATAATTCTATCTTTGAAGAAGGAACTAAAATGGAAGTTATCGTAACGATTCTCCAAGATGCATTAAGTAGTTCATAAAGATCTTCAAACACATTTAAAAAATTAGGATTTACAAGCTTACCTTTAACGTATTTTCCAAAAATAGTCAAACTTGCACTCCCTTCCATTAATTTAGTAAATTGCCCTAGAATGAATAATTTATTTGTGAGACTACTATTCAAATTATTTATCAATGGTAGTAATCCATTTAGGAACTTTCTAGTGTTCCCAACTGAAATTGATAGAATAGAATTACACCAAATTGTACCCATTCTCTGTAACCTAGTTAATTTAATAATATATTTCCCAATTGTTGGTAATAACTTTTTAATCGCCTTTAGTGAATTCATTTTCTCCTTATTATCACTTGATTTTTGAAAAATTTGAAATTTGTATCCAACTGTCTGTCCGAACTTGGTTTCAATTGTATAGGTATTTTTTATTCTGTCTAAAAGATCCTGTAGTATAGATTCATACTTTACTGATGGTTCCACTATAACTTGTTGTAGAAATGCAAACGCGAATGCATGTCCAACGCATTGATTTACATCAGGAACAACCATGATTGACTTTTCCATTCTATTTAATAACCTTTCAGACCAAGAAAGGCAGCCAACATAGTTTGTCTTTATCCAATCCCTAGTTTGGCTTTTAGTCGCCACTATCTCGCCTAGCCAATGTAAATGTTTTGAAAACTTATTGTTATCCCAATGAGATTGTCTTGCATCTTGGAAGCGCAAATGCTGAACTTTTTCCGACAGATTGTCAAATTCATTTAATTGTTTACTCAGGTTTTTCCTTTTTTCGCTTTTATTCATCGAACTATCTCCCTTATTATGATCATATTGGTTTCTTTCCTCAGTGCTCTCAATAAATTTATCAATAGTGGTAATAAGGTGATTATAACAATACCATGAGTATGAATAAAGTTGAGATTTGGAAAGTTTTGTCATAATACAAATTATCTGCAGTATCTCTTCAATTGAACTATCCAAAACTCCCCACTCAGCTGGGCGTTGAACGGAAGAGTAGCTATATACTTCTGTAAAGTTTTGCATTGCAATTTATGTAATTTAGACTTATTCTAACATTGCAGATAAGTTCTTTGAATAGTTCTTTTTCTTGAGAATTAATTTGTGCGCCACAAGTATAATCATTACATGTGAAGTTATGAGAATAGGACTATTTACATTCTTAATAGTATATTTTATCCTTAGATCTCTTGCATCAAGGTCTTGCGAAGAAGTCACAGCCAATTCATTTGTATTAAGCTACTGCAAGAATGGGGGAAAATGCACGATTGCAGATATTGGTGGACAAGGAATTAATAATCAGCTAAATTGTGAGTGTCCCGTTGGATATGGTCTGGCTGATTGTTCTCTTCGTAAGTTAGAATAAAAGTGATCACTAACTATAATTAATTTATTTGTAGAAATTCCTGAAACCGATGATACAGATGACAACACTACTAAAAATACATGTTGGATACAGGATTTGTTGCAATTAAATCAAGAATATAACAACTTTTCCATTTACAAACACATTTATCAGTAAATTATACATGAATGAAGAATAAATTAAAATTTGGACTACACTTCGTATTTAGTCTGGTTATTTTCGAATTTACCAACTAAATTAATATAAGTTTTAATTTTTTCAACTCTTTCTTGAGCTATCATGAATGCCCTTCTTGATAAATCTTTTCCATCTGCGATCTCTCTTATCTCTTTGCCCATAATTAAATTCACCCAGTATGTCTTAGTACGCATAAAGAAGTCACGTATTGATTCACCAACAAATGGAGTCTTGTTCAAATCATCTAGTTGATATTTTTTTATAATATCTTCAACAGCTTTTCTAGATAGTTCACTTTGTTCAGTTTCGGCTAATTCATGTTCATATTCACTAAAATCGCTTTCTTCACCTAAACAGGAACTTTCAGTCGACGAGCTAAAACATTCAGAAGATATATTGCTTTCTGTATCAGAGTCTGAAAAAGCCCATTCTTGTGATTTTGTGCTTAATGGGAGCACACACACCCACTCGTCTTTTTTCGAGATGTTAAAACACCAACAATCGTCTAAAGTAATGTTCCTTTTTCCTGATTCAAATAATCCACCATAAATATAAATAACATTTCCTCTCACAAACATTCCACAATTGATTCTTGGAAGCGGTGAGTCCATTGATATATTACCGAAATTTTTTTCAGAATTAGTCCCTTTTGTTTCTGTTAAGTTTCCATCATTAAACAAGATGTTGTTAAAAAAACCTTGCTGTTCTACACTAGCTTTTAATAATTTGCCTTTAGCATTTAAATGTTTTTCAGGGAAATTGATATCCGAATTGCGAATATTGCTTAGTTCATTTTTTCTATAGAGACTGATATCTTTGAATAAATTTGAGTTATCCATCTTAGGCTGTTTATCACCCGAAAGTTCTATCTTATGCCACCTTTTGTTATTAACTTCAAAAACATATAAATCGTTATAAAAGGTAGAATTAAGATTCAACCCGAGTTCATCATCCTGATCAAATACACCACCAAAAATTATAAATTGATTTTTATATCCAATAATCGTAGACCCAGATCTTGCAGATGGTGGATTCCCTTTCTTGGATACCCTCTCCCAGATTGGAAGCTTTCCTTGACTTAAAAATGGTTTCATATCTAAAAACCAACTGTCAGAGTGAGTTTTCCCAACCGAATTCTTTGAGGTATCCTTTATTTTTGAATATCCTCCATAAATAAAAATACGATCACTATTTGGACAGAGAATCATTTGAACACCACTTCTTGGTGATGGACAAGATTCGTATTTCGATGAATCAATTCTAAGCCAATGTAATGTTTTTGTATCAAAAATATGGATATCGTTAAAGTACCGTGTTTCTCTTACTGTGTCATGGAACCCTCCAAAAACTACAAAGTAATGTCTCCAAACAACCATTCTATGACCACTCCTTGGGGTAGGACTAAGTCCTGTAGTCTTTACTTCCTGCCATGAATAGTTTTTTAAATTAAGTCGCCATAAATCTCTAAAGTGATAGAAATGACTCTCAGTAGAATATTCTCCACCATGAATATATAAGTATTCGTTAAAAATAACTGCTTGGTGAGAACACCTAGGTTTAGGGCCACCTGAATAATTGTTTGATAATTTGCTATTACTTATTACAACTTGCTTCCATTCATCTTTATCAATATTCCACTTATATAAGTCATGAAAGCATTTAACCTCCTTGCCATCATAATATTCCCCACCAAAAATAATTACCTCACCAGATATTGGGTGTATATTGTATGAAGAAGAAATTCTTGGAGTTGGCCTTTCTGATTGAATAATACTACATTGAATCTCAAGATCGTCAGTTCTGGTATTTAGATCAAAATTTTCGACTGTTTTAACTATTACATCTAAACCATCTCGTTTAAGCTCTTTCAAATGCTTATTCTGTGACTTAAAAAGCTGCTTTTCCTTCTTTTCCGCCGCTTTCTTTAGCTTTACATCAGATTTCTTTTTTTTCACCATTTAATCTAATCATTACAGCTTTTGGCGCTACTATTTTTTGTATAAAAGGTAGATTTAACGTAGAATACAGGTCAAAAAAATACAGGTTTAATTTTTCTAATCATGGAAGAAATTAATGTTTTTTTTAAATTTTTCGAGAGTGGTTTGGTGAATCAACAACAAATTATTCATGAAAATTATAAAATGAAAAAGGTAATTTTTTCCATTTTCAAATTAATAATTAAAGATTTGGATAAAAGAACATTGGTAGACGGTTTAATCAATAAATTTGAAATTGATAACTCTTCTCTCTGGAACTCATTTGAATTAATTCTTAAACCAGAATTAAAAAAACTTAATTTGAAAATTGAGGATATTGCCAAAAAAGTTGATTTTGAACTCTATAATTCAAATAGTATTTTTGACTCCAATAAAAATTCTAACCAAGTCTTGCTAATTCGTAACAAACAAAGAGAAATTACCAACAAAAATTCAAAAGAATGTTCAAATCGAATTAAACGTAGCGATCAAACTTTAACTAATAATAAATCTTTAATTCAAAACAATGAAAGTGTTGATTTTTTCGATTACGATGAAATGGTAAAATTTATTGATGAAGGAGTTAAAAATCCTAACTTCAACTATAGTGAAAGCGATATTTCCGATTTCAGCTATACTAGTGAAGTCGATAATGCTTCTAATTTAAAATATGATGATTTTTTTGTAGATGTGAAAAGTAATATTGAATCTGTTTTTGAAAAGTCTCCAGAAGACTATGAAACAAATGTTAGTTTATCTGAATCTGAAATCACCTTAAGTGAACATAAACCCAGTGAAAACTTGATTAATAATATTCAATCTCCTAGCTCAAAATTAGTTTATGTTTCTAAGTTAAATCAACATAAAAACAAGATGGATATCATAATTGATGAATTGGAAGAAAACATTATTAAAGAGAAAGAATGGTATAAATTAGGTGAAACTTCAATAACAGATAGAGAAAAAAATAGCTTGCTAGACATACATCTAGAAGTACCTCAATTTTCAAGTATGAGTAATTTAGTAAATAACATTGATGGAATAAATAATGAAATTGTTTCAAGTGATAAATTTAAATTGGAAGAGGTTAGTCCATATTTAGAGAGTATCGTTAAACAAAGGATAATAGATGATTTGTTTGATGATATTAAACCGAAAATCGAACTGCTAAAGACACTTGATAAAGAAACTAATAATAAAGATACAGATATACAGATTGAAAAGTCAAAACTAAGCTTAGCGGAAATTTATTCAAAAAAATATCAAGAACAAATAATTGGTAATATAAATGAAGAGTATTTTGACGAAAAAAAACAACTTTCAGGACTTTTTACAGAAATAATGTGTAAATTAGATAATCTATCAAATCAATATTATGTTACAAATTTACCAATTCTTAGGGATACTGTTTTAAATGAAAATACTCCAGCACTTAAGACTGAAGATTCAATCCCAGTAATTATTTCGGATAATGCAAGGTTGGCTCCACAAGAAATAAAATCTCAAGGAGAACTTTTGACAAGATCCGAAATGACGCGCCCAGAAAGAAAATCTGATCGTAATTCTATTAAGAGGAAAATAAAGAAGAGAAAAGAAGCAGACGCCAGTTCAAAAAATGAGCACAAGAAGTTAAAGAATAAAATAAAAGGTAAATTAGTTAATAAAAGGAGAAAGTTAGTTAGTAAACCTTATGAACATGAATCATTTAACAAACGATTTAAATCACATCATTTTATTTCATGATCTAATCAAGTATAAAATATAAATTTTTAATTTTTTTTTTATAGGCGCATACTATACATTCTTCCATTCAAATTGTGTATAAAGCTTGTTGATGGTTCTGTTACAAGCCATTCATACCATACTTTTTCTTTATTTGATTTTCTCCAGATATTAAATGTGATTTTGTCGGATTTTTTTAGTAAAATAGGGTTGCTAATAGGGATAAAAAATTCAAACCAACTTATAAGACCATTGTTAAGATCACAAGGTAAAGTTGAAAAACCAATTTCATTATAGAGATCACATTTAAAGTAACCTAGAAAGCCATGCAAAACAGAATCAGTTTTTGATGTAAACTCAATAGAAGTGAAGATCGTATTGTCCATAATTTCCTGAATAAATTCAGTAGGGTGATGAAATGAGAACACTTCTTTTGGCCCTTCTAATGATATTTTATAATGTGATCTTAGTCTTGATACCAACGGCATTTCCAAAGTCCTTGATTTTAAGTATGAAACTGCATTATTCCAAACCTTTCTACAAGAAATAGGTTCTAAATATGATGTGTAACGTTGAGGAATCATTATTCCACTTGGTTTTAAAAATTTTTGAGCATAAATTAAGCATTCAGGAGAAAGTTCATTATCTCCAAAAGAACCCATTAACTCAGAAATAATCAAATCATATTTCTCTTTTAATTTTATAGCTCTAATATCGGAATTAATTACCTCCACCTTTTTCCAATTTGCATCATCTCTACAATTCATCTTTGCTTTCAATGTTAAAACTGCATTCCTGTTTTTTTCCACGCACATAATTTCAAATGAATGACTACCTATGTAATTGAATGCATTAAATACACTTTGAATCAGCCCTCCCCTTCCTGACCCAACTATTAAAACTTTCATTTTTTTTGAACTTACTGTATTTTCAGATAAAAATAACCTAATTGCATGAAAATACTTTTCATATTTCATGTGATCTCTCTCAAAAACTTCATATTCAATACTTTTAAGATTATTTGATAGGGGTTGAAGTGGTGTTTGAAGAACGTCAATGTAGTCATATTCGTATTTTTGCTGGCTTGATAATGGGGGAAAGCGTTTTATAAATTTTATAATATTATTAAATGATTTATTGATTATTAGTTCAATATTAGAATTAGTATTATCATTTAAATAAATTGAAATCGGTATTTTAGCTCTCAAATACTGTTTGAGCAGTTCTGAAACTAATAAGTCCGAGTGCTTTGATTCAAAAAAGTCATAATTGATGAATAAGCATTTTATGGGCTCTCCAAAAAAACGAGAATAGTCATCTATTGAAACTTTACCAGATGAGTTGCTATGAATTTTTAATACAAGCCCTATTTTTGTATTTGGTGATGCATTTATTATTGTATTTGCAATCTGCCATTCATTCCATTGCTTATCAATTGAATTGTCTTCATTTATTACCATTTCTATCCAAATTTGAATCCCAGTAGAGACCAATCCAATAAAAGAGGAAATCATAGATAAAAAGTTTATTGAAAGTTGTTCAATTGAAATAATAATTGCATGATAACCAATAAAATCGCACCAATCCAATAATTTTCTGGCCTCATTAAGGTTTGAATGACCTTCTGTAGGGAACTGACCAATAATACCAGTATTCCAGTCGCTTCCATTGATTTCATAATGTTCTACAAATTTTGGTTTTGAAATGAAAAAGTTGGTATTATTATTCTTTTCTTTTATTGTTTGGTTAACGGGAACGCAAATGAAGTCATATCCAATTTCTTTAAAATCGTTCAAGGCTCTTTTTAATTTTGTTGAATCACTAACTCCTGTAGGTATGGGCCCAAAGCGACTATTGTCATAATTATTTAAGTTATTTTCGCTTAAATTCAAGCCAATGTTAAATATTTCGGGAGAAATTCGAATTGGCATAATTGGCTGACTTGAGGGGTAAAGTTCCATATACCCTCCGTTTAAAATAAAATGAACAAATCAATAAATGAATATATTTCAAATGATTGTTATTCTAATTTAGCATGATTATTAATCTATTATAACTTAAATTTAGTTTCTGAATACTAATTAGTAGAATAAATTCACTATGACTAAATGTCAACAAATTTTATCTCGTCTCAAATAGACAATTTTTGAAAGAACAGGAATAATTATGCAGTTATCTATTAATTACTAATTGTTAACAACTACAATTTTAGCTGGCAAAGTAAATCCAACGGATAGATAGTTACGAAATAGACCTAATTTTAAATTATTTACTGTTGCACTTGACTAATTAATTTATTGATTTTATTCATATTAAAAAAAAAACAAATCGTAATTAAAGCCAATGTTTTCAAAATGAATTTCATTCCGATATTTAGGTTATAGACCAAATATTTATTTAAATAATTTTAAAAAATAATAGAAAAGAAACAATCCGTTCATATCAACGGAAAAACGTAACATATTAATTTTGCTAGCAAAGTTAGATCTACTTTGAACATTTGGAATAATTTCGGATAAAAAAGAAAAAAAAGTGTCAATAAAAAAATAACAAATTCGTAATGCTAATTTTTTTTTTCGAGGCAAAATACGGATCACAAATTTTAATTTGAATTTTCAAATTATTTAAGTTATGTAAAAACACATTGTATGCTTTAATAATCTATTTAGTATAATTTCATCAATTCACAGCAGTCCATTTATTAAATCAATATTCTGCGCCAAGAGTAAATTAGATTTTGACTAGATAAATCATTTTTAAAGATACAAAAGAATCGACTTATGATATTGCCGATGTGAATAACGATATTATTTTATTTAATATTTAAATAACAGTTTTATCATATTTATAATTTCATGTTTAATTGTACAACGCAATTTATTCCTGAAAACAAAAAATATTGAAGAGAATTTTATGGTTTTTTTTTTGCCAATAATATTAGTTTAACATTGTCATGCCCTTTTTTAATAATACTGGGTTTAATACTGAAGAGTTTGAGTCACAGTTGCATTTGTTTGCTCAAAAATTACAAACTATTAACACTCAACAGGATGTAATTTGTGCATTATCTGAATCGATAATTTGTATTAAAGAAAATACTGTAATTTTACAATTGTATATGAGAGTCATTGAAGAATATAGTAGCAGAGCACCACCTGAGCACTTAATTCCGCTTGTTTATATATTAAATGATTTTGCTCAGAAATGCAAGTCTCAAGCACATTATACATCCGAAGCTTTATTTAATATTTTCAACCAGATTAACTTATATCATTCAGAGTATATGGCTAAAGCAAGAAGGTGTTATAATATTTGGAAGACTAGAGAAATATTTGACACTGATACATTGAGAAGATTAGACTGTGCATTACTAGGACTTACTCCTCCTGTTCCATCTGCATTTTCACATGGATATTCAAAAGAACTAGCTTTTAATTTTGAACCATATCATCGGACAAATACTATTAACAATTTAGCAGACTCTTCTCAGTCTAATAAAACAAACAATGACATTTTCAATGAATTCAAGAACTTAGAAGCACACTACAACTCACATAACGCAGACGACTTAAAGTTGGAAAACCAATACTTAACACTATGTGCAAGCGTAGATAATGTCCTTAAGGGTGCAGCAAGTATTAGGGAAAAAAGAAAAATTATACAGAACATTTGTTCGGCGAATAGAAAAAGTAGGCTTTCTTCCAACGAAAAGTTACTTAAGCTAATAGAAATGGAATGGGAATTGCGTTGTAATATATGCTTAAATCTGCAGGAAACTTTAAATTTACTTGATCAACTGCATTCAGAAGTTATAATAAGACTTTCTGATGCAGTAAAAACATTGAAAGGATAGCGGAAATTGGATTTTTTTTTTACATCTCTAGTCTGAATAAATTGCTTAAATCACTAAAATTAATTTGAGCTAGCTAAACCATTTAATTATTCAATAATTCGGAAATAGACCATTGGAAATAAATCACTGTCGCTGTCTTATCGTCTAGGCTACCCTTTTTCTCAGCCTCTTTAGTAAGCTCATTTGCAGCTTCAATCGGAGTGCATTTTAAGTTCTTTTCGATAATACCTACTAATTCTTCATCAGTAAAAAAATCGGTAATACCATCGGTTGCTAGTATCAGAAATAAATCGTTGTTTATGTCAATTTCATGAACTGTAATCTCTGGATCTGAGATACATAGTAAGTGAGGCTCTTTCATATTAATATCTCCAATACTTCTTGATGTGCACAATCCGATGCATTTTGCGCTAACATCAAAGTTATACCTTTGTTGTTTCTTTACCAGAACTCTCCATGCACCGTTGCAAAATTCAACTTTTCCTCCTGCCCTTTCAATTCTCGTCCTTTCATTAATATCGCTAAGTCGATGAATTCTTGTTAGTCTTTTCGCTAAAATTGAGTTATTTTCACTCTTGTACCCAAGAATAAGTTT
The DNA here is from genome assembly GCF_004936735.1 of Cryptosporidium sp. chipmunk genotype I. NCBI lineage: Eukaryota > Apicomplexa > Conoidasida > Eucoccidiorida > Cryptosporidiidae > Cryptosporidium > Cryptosporidium sp. chipmunk genotype I. Next base: position 658,873 of record NW_027125614.1, read on the forward strand.
GGAATCTCCACAATTACCAATTACAAGTTTTAACTTGTTATCTGTGGGATCAGGGCCAAAAATGATACAAACTAGTGCAGTTGTACCATCAAATACCTTGTTTTTCCTTGCAATTGAAAGAAAACTATTGTTAGTAATTTCAAAGCCTTTGGTAATTCCTTTACACAAAGATTCGACTACATAAGAAGGAAAAATTTGAGTGTTATCTGCTCCACTAATATAGTTTTCAGACGGACAAAGTGCTCTTTTGTCATCAAATCTGCCCATATTCTGAGAAAAAACAGCATAAATGTTTGTTAGTAACCTTTTATGAACATATTCAACACAATTAACGCCTGCATGACCATCAAAAAGTGCACTAAAAAAAAGTGTACTAGTTCTGTCGTTAGAATCAAAAGAAAATTTCTTTTTTGTAATATGCCTATCTTCACATAAGTCTAAATTTTTTATTGGGCTTGGAATTACACTAGTTCCTGCATGAATCCCTCTTTCCAAAAGTGGTGAGAATTCATCTTCTACATCCGCAGTAATCATTTCTTTGTTTGAAACTTCTTCCAACTCAGAGTTTGTACTCATTTCAATCAGCCTCAATTTCTCTTGGTCAAGCCTAAACAACTTTGATAACGAACTACTGTAGTAAACATCATTATCTTTACTATAAAGCCACACCGAATTATCGCCTACATACCAGCCGCATTCTTCGTCCAGTATATAATTAAAATCACTCAATTCTTCACAAATGAATGAAGATTTGCCATTTATATTTAAATGTTTGGTGTTTAGCTCATCATGTCTCAATGAACTTCGATAGGCCTCGATAGTTCTGCCATTGTTATTTTTCATTATACATTTTTTTAAATAATCATTTAAAAAAATGGCCGCCAATCCAGTTAAAATAATCTTAAAATAACGAAGAAATATTAATACAAGGATCATATAATAGATTGATGTTTGATACTCTAAATATTAAGTTAGATGGGCCAGATGCATATCTTCTTGAGGAGGAGGAAAAGGTAAAACGGTCAGTGGTATTGAATAATAAGCTTAGGTATGCGATTCAATCAAGAAATAAACCTGACACATCGAAAATGGTAGAGACGTCCGAATTCATTAACATCTCATCCTTAAAGCGCAAAAGAAATACAAATAATGAACAGTTTTCCAGAAATAAATTGAGTTCAAACGGTGAGACGATAGAATCCCGAAAGTTCAATTTTTTTGGAGTTAGTAATGAAAATGATACGCAGGGCCTAGATAACATAATGAAACTGCCATGGGAGAAGATTCCTAGGTATTTATATAACTCTTCTGGAGTTGATTTATTTTTTATTCATTTAAATAATGAAATAGTGCAACTAGTTAAGTGGCTAGAGCTTACTAATTCTGAACATATTTTAAGAACTAGAGCGCTTGCAAGAATAACATTGATTTCTCATTCACTTTGGCCTGGATCAAAAGTACAGCCCTTTGGGAGTTATTATACAGGCCTTTCATTACCAACAGGAGATTTAGATGTTTGTATTTTGAATGTTCAAGGAGACCCTAAAAGAAGGCTTCGGGAATTTGCAAGTGTTTTAAAAGAATGGAGACTTTGTACAGGAATTGAACTTATTTTGACAGCAAAAGTTCCTATTATTAAATATGTGGATTCAGAGGCGTGCATTTCTGTTGATATATCTCTAAACCAAGAAAGTTCAATAGACACAACTAAACATATTTCGGAATGCCTTAAAAAATTTAGCACATTGAGGCCATTGTTAATCGTTATAAAGCTGTTCTTAAGACAGAGGGGTTTGGACGAGACTTACCTCGGCGGCCTTGGATCATATTCTCAATTCTGCTTAGTTTTATCATTTTTACAGCAACACTCATCATCCTACTCACATACTCTCTATAAATCAACAACATTAGGGCATTTACTATTCGATTTTTTGGAATTGTTCGGTATTGTGTTTAATTATAACAGTACAGGGATTCGCTTAAAAGGGAGAGGCGAATATTTTAATAGACAAACAACAAAATCTGATTCAACATTATTCTTGGAATCTCCTTTACCACCACATAATGATATGGGAAGGGGAGCGTTTAGGTACAATGATGTCAGAGAGTCATTTAGACTTGCATTTTTGGATTTGGTGGAATCGAGGGGGAGGTTCAATAAAATATGTTCATCTTTTGAGGAATCAAAATTTAAAAGCCCGGAATACTATAGCATTATCTCCTCTATCATTTGTACAGATGATGAGCTTTTTCAATGTAGGGCAAGAACTGTTGATAAATCACAACTTTCAATAAGTGCATATAGAAAGCCTCCTTGTATTTCTAATGAAATTATTAAAAAAGTCAAATTAGAGATGGAAAAATTGGATATAAATGTTAATGCTGCTTGACTCTGTGATAGAAAAAGCTATTTCCATTTCCAGTTTTCCCAGAAAAAGTTGCAGTACCAATATTTTGCACTGGAAATAACCTGGAAGAGTTCGCAATTTGATATATTATAGGCCTTTTATAATTAAAATTGAAATTGTTTATTGGGGCATAGCTTATCGAATTTTCAAAGTTACTGTTTATGCCGACCCCTCCATTTAATGAGTTAAAGCCAAAAAATTGGCTTTTATCTTGATAATTTTTTGTAATTTCAATGGAACTCTTATTTAAAATGTCTGCTTTGTTTATGTTACCTTCATGGAGTGCATCGCATGAGGTACTGAAATATTTGGATTTACTCTCGGGATTTATATTATTGACTTGAACTTCCACATCTTTTTTGGAATCTTGTGGTTCGGCATGTATTTCTATTTTGTCCTGTACAGAGTACACATTGCAAGTATTAGTTTCAGTTTCACTAATGCTTCTATTATAAGAGAAAATCGGACGCCTGGACAGAGTCTTATTCCAAAACATGTCTTTTACAGTATTTGATTGAAGAGAATTGATCATACCTTGGGCAAATTCGTTGGCCAAATCCTTATTTACTTGTTGTTTATGCCTATATTCTCTTACTCTTCTTCTCGCAGTATTTACTGCAAAAAGAATTTTGGAAATTGGAGTTTCAGAACATTTAGTTAACTTAAAATAGTTTGGAATGTTTAAGTAACTTCTAGTATGCTTTTCAGCAAAACCATTCGATCTATTGTGAAAATTTAATTTTTCACCTTTAATTCTTGAGTGTTCATTATCAATTCCAACTACTGATTTATTCAAATTGCAAAGCCGATTTTTATTTCTGCAACTTTTTGACTCTGATCCCAACTCTGAATTAGAATTAAACATACTAACATTATCCTCAATGCAAATAGATTCTAGTTTTTTTTTGTATCCAGGTGCAAAGTTATTACTTAAATCACCACTTTCATCCAAATAGTTGTCTTGACAAATCTCTCTCAAACTCAATAAAATTGGTTCTTTATTTCTTTCTGATTCATTAAACCAATCATCTAAATATCTACTAATAATATGAAATTGAATAGGGGTTTTGCAAGTCAATGAGTCATTATTATCTATTAATCTCGTTAAATCTCCAGTGTTTTCAATGTTAAATAATAAATCTTTATGCTTTATTATTTTTCCAGATAAACTAAATAAAACTAGTTTTAAATCTTCAAAATCTGAAACCAAATTATTACATTGAGAACTCATTTTTTCAAGATTTTCTTCGTTCTTTAAAAATAAATTATTTTTGAAAAGTGAGTAATAGTTATGAAACTTTATAACTAATGATACTAATGTATTTTCACTTGCGCAATTAGTGTAATCATTGAATCTATTCCAATAGTTTGAAGTGGAATTTTGAATTGAGATAGATTCTGTGTTGCACTTATCAATAAACAAATTTAACCCATTACATTGAGCATAAATTAAGGAGGAATAATTATTGTCAAAAATAGCATTGGAAACAATTTCTAGTAAGAAATGAGATGTTCTAGCCATCATTGAAATTAAATCTGTGAAAAAAGAGATAATTGAATTGTTGATATCCTCCAATTTAATTAGTTTTGAGGGAATGAACCAAGTAGGTTCATTGAGGCCGTAGTAGTAATCCAGCAAATAGATTTTATTTTCCACTTTCTTGGATATACAACAGTCTTCAATACTTTTATTGTAAATTACGGACTCAATTTCAAAGACAAATAATTTATGAAATAACTCTTTTTCAGTACCCAATTTTTCAAATTGAAGTCTTCTCGCAACGTTGATCATATTAAAAAGCTGTACTGGGTCATTTACGTCCACTTGAAGTACATTCAGATTGCCAACTCCATTCTCTAGAGTAACTTCAACTGGACTATTTAACCCTTGAAATACGTCATATATATTCCCAGAGCCCAAATCTTTAGATCTAGCACTAATTAGAATTAACGAACATTTAATTTTGTTGAAATAAACCTCATTAGGCCTATGTTGTTTATAGTGTTGTTTAATAGCTTTTGCTTGAATAAATAGACTGTATACTAACTCCTCAAATAGGTATGTTCCATAATCGTCAATCTTGGCTTCCGAATCCTCCTGGTGAATTTCAGCAAATGTATCATCGTAGAGAAAATATTCGCATGCCTTTCTGTTTAGCCCGCAAATTAAAAAGCTGTTTTTTGATAATAAAGTATTAATTGCTATTGATTTAATTTCGGATTCATCTATGGATCTTTTATCACCCACAATCCGAATATATCTAGATTTACTCTCAATATGCATTTTTTAATTCACTTTTTATTTTTAGTTCCAGCTTAGACAGAAAATTCATGTGGTCAAATGCGCAACAAACTGGGCAATATATTTTAAATATTTTTTTTATTCTACTTAATGAAATCTTTAATTATCAAAACCTAATAAAATAAAAATATACTCTATTAATCGTTTTTCGGTGATTGAGGTTCATTAAAAAGAAGCAGTAGACTTGCTTCTTCAGTTAAATCATGTTTATCAACTTCAAAAATAGATTCAAATACGTACGGTATATTCTCTATTATATCAGATGCAAGCATACTTCTAAATTTTTTTTTAAAGGCGATATATGCTGAAAGTCTTACAATTAAGCATGATCCATATGCAGAATTTACCTCAGGATATTGATGAATTTGTTTATCTTCTCTATTTTTTATAAGGCATTGTACATTCCAATTAAATAGAGTCGAAATAACTCCTGAAAGGATATCACCTTGTCCTGAAGACCTTTTATATGAACCAGCAATATTACAAACTGCAACAACATTACCATTTGTTATTATATCAATTTTATCTTTCAAAACAATGCAAATATTCCCTAAACTTTTTGAAAGTTCAAATACCCTATTTGTAATACATAAAAATTCTTCTTCATTTACTCTATGCAGCGAATCATTTAAAGCATTTGAATTGCATATTTTATTAGATTTATTTACTCCAATACAATTCTCATTTAGGACATGTTCATAAAAACACATATTCAAAGGGTTTGAAGAGAGCATTCGAGTATCATTAATTTTTTGTTTGGCTGGTGAGCCTGCTTGATGAAATAAATTAATTTCCTCACCGTCATCATGAATTTGAAGTACTGCGTCTTCATTAGTTGATGGCCATTCAGTTCTGGAAACGCGTTCACATGGAGATAATGACACTGGGAACCTTTCTTGATTGATACCTAAGGGAAGAACTTTAGGAATATTTATTGAACTGTCAGTTTTCAGGTTTACATTACTTATATTATTTGAAATTTCTATATGAGTTAATGAAATTGTGTTAGGGCCAATATCAGAGCTTGAGCTATCATCAAAATAATTTGAAGAATTTTCATTTCTTGTTTCATTTGATTCTTCAATTCTAACTGATTTTTCTAATCTATAAAACTCGACCAAATTTGGAGTCAAAATACAATGTTTGTATCCTGATATTAACTCCGGTTGTTGAGCAACTATATATAATCCATCTGCATCAACAATAATAGGAATAGATAAGCATCTACATATTTTTATTAGTTCTGCTGTAATGAATGCAGTCTCTTTTTCTCTTCCAAGACCACAACCAATAACAATTACATCCATTTTCCCGAGCCAAGGTCTAATCGAATCTATCGATTTGTTGCATGCTTCTTCTTTACTTAATTCCTCATATGGAGGAAACAAAGGATGCACAATTAACTCAGGTGAATATGTCTTTATCGGAATTGCAGCCTCTGGAGTACAGAAAATATGGCATAGATCTGCTCCTAATTTTAGTGATGATATTCCTGCAAAGTATGGAGCTCCAGTGTATTCTTTTGAGCCTCCGATTATACCAATTCTTCCAAGACTTCCTTTTTTAAGATCGGATGAAAGCTGGGGAATGGTACATCTGATTGAATCGATTAATTTTCCTTGTGAAACGGGTGGGTACCAAGAGTATTCAGATTTATAACATTTATTCGGAATTTTTATGCCAGTTTCATCACTGGTAAAAATTTTGATGGAATCCTTTGAATTACTCGCAACAACACCCTCTTTTCTAAAACAGCTAAAAATTCCGTTCATTTAATTTACTATATATAAATATCTTATATCCAATGATGATGGCGGACAAAACTGATTTAGCGGAATTTGGTGGGATAAAATCAAATATACAAATCATTAATTAAACAAGCTGGTTACTATCTACCGCCGTCATTCTTATACATGCTGCTACTCTATTGATAATCTCATATTGGTCTAAAAAATCTACGATGCTGTTTACTTGAATTGCAACTTCGGACTTGCTATTCCTATAAATACAAGAAATATTTGAATCCTTTGAATTGGCTATTACAAGGCAACATGGTAAAAAAGTTTTCTGTTCGTTATTAACCGCTTTTGTGTTTGAATTATGCTCTATTATTGTTTTTAAAGAAAGGTACAGATATTGTAATCTCTCGTATTCGACGAGTTTTTCGCGAATATTTTGTTGAATCAATGGGAGATTATCACATGATTGAGAATTGTCGGAACATAAAATGTGATTAATGCTAGAAATACCTTTCCATATTATGTTTTTATTACTTTTATCTATAATTTTTGCAGAAATCAGGACATTAATTGCATCGTAAACGCGTCTCCTAATGCTTTTTTCACTTGAATCACGGTTTTTCTGATAAATAGGATCATTTGCTGCACGTATGGAGTCAATAGGGCCTAAACATTCCATTATTAAATTGTCAGCAATGTCAGTTTGCGTGGAAATTCTCCATACCTTTAGTAGAGTGCAAATCCTTACAGCGACCTGCTTTAGGGTACCTTTAGCTGATGGATTACCGAGCATTCCCATATATGGCAGCGAATTATTTCTAGAATCTACATTATATTGATTAGAATGCACAGAATCCGTTTCTGTAGTAAGCATTTCAAAAGTGTAGCCAGAATGACCAACATCGTTAGTTGGCAAACTATTAGCAGTATTTACTGGGTTAATATAACTGTTCAAACTTCCAGAATAATCCATATGGAGGAAAAAATGATTGCTATTGAAATCTAATTATTAATCTCTTTTTCGATCCAGAATTTACTAATAATTATTTCAGCGGCAAAGTTATCTTGTATAAAATGGAGAGATAACAACAGAATTAATTCATCAATTATTACAAGAATTTTCCGATATTTTATTTTGATAAGTTTACTCAATTTACAATTTATCAAAACAATTGCAGAATTGTGTTTATTTGCTGGTTTTAATCAATATGGCATAATTAATGAGCCGCCACATTATTCCCCTCACAGCAAATAAAGGTTTAACATAAAATCCCTCAATTAGATTTATTTATTGCTATGGACGCTGATTACTCATTTTCACTTACAACATTCAGCCCTTCTGGAAAGCTTGTTCAAATAGAATATGCACTCAATGCAGTTAACTCTCAAGGGCGTCCTGCATTGGGGATTAAAGCGAGAAATGGAGTTGTAATCGCTACTGAAAAAAAAGTTGCGAGCCCATTGGTTGAGGAACATTCAATTAGAAAGGTAGAATTAATTACTAGTGAGATAGGCTGTTGTTTTGCAGGAATGCCTGCTGATTTCAGAGTGATTCTTAAAAAGAGCCGAAAAATTGCTCAAGTTTACTACAATACATATCATGAACAAATACCAGTATGTGAACTAGTTCGAGAAATCGCAACTGTTATGCAAGAATTTACTCAATCAGGTGGTGTAAGACCATTTGGAATTTCATTGTTGGTGGCAGGGTTTGATTCAACCAGAGGCCCCCAGTTATTTCAAATAGATCCCTCGGGTGCTTATTTCGGCTGGAAGGCGTCTGCGATCGGAAAAGACATGCAGAGTGCAAAGTCTTTCCTGGAAAAGAGATATAACCCCGATGTAGAAATTGAGGACGCATTACACACCGCTCTCCTTACATTGAAGGAGTGTTTCGAAGGGGCAATGAATGAAGATAACATTGAAGTAGGTATAGTAGGGGAAGACAAAAAATTTACCATTTTAACACCACGGGAGATTAAAGACTATTTAGGTGAAGTTGAGTAGGAAACAATTTAGACTAGCATATTAGCTACATGAATATATTTATCTCTAAAGTATGTAAGTTATCTTGGTTTAATTACGTTAAATGTGATTCTAGTTCGCTTTTTGAGACGATGTGGGGAATTAGGGAGACGCCGTGCTGTTCATGCGCGCCCCGCGATACTGCTCGATTTACTTAACTGAGAGTTGTCATTCCACTGGATAAGTTGTGTTTGTATAATAATATGGGTTGTTTACTACAATTACTTGTATTATCCTACTTTATTATTAATTTATGCTTCGGCAGCGAATCTACTGGTATCCCTTCTGGGGCTACATTCGATGAGTCTCAACTCGGAGACTTAAGTAATGTTGATTTATCTTCTTTTGGAGCTAATGGTGACTCATTTAGTGGTGATTCAGAGCCTATTGTTGATAACAATACTCCTGCTCCTTTACCAGAGTTGAGTAATGATGATGAGGACACTATTCAGAAAACAAGTGAAAGCTACGAGTTCCAAACTGAGGTTTCAAGACTTATGGATATTATTATTAATTCTCTATATTCTCAAAAAGATGTGTTTCTCAGGGAGTTACTATCTAATTCTGCAGATGCATTGGAGAAGGCCAGATTTATTTCTGTCACAGATGACTCGTTCCTAGGTGAACAACAAGAACTTGAAATTCGTGTATCATTTAACAATGACAAACGTACCATAACTATTTCCGACACTGGTATTGGTATGACACGTCACGATTTAGTCACTAACCTTGGTACCGTTGCTAAGTCAGGCACTGCAAATTTTCTAGAGTCATTAGCTAAAGGTGGAGATTTGAATTTGATTGGTCAATTTGGTGTTGGTTTTTATGCATCCTATCTTGTTTCAGATCGTGTGACTGTCATTTCAAAGAATAACGAAGATAAGCAATATGTTTGGGAATCCAGCGCAGATGGATCGTTTAGAGTTAGCCTGGATCCAAGGGGAAGTACTATTAAAAGAGGTACCACCATAGTTCTCTCATTGAAAGAAGATGCTACTGAATTCATGAGTTTCTCTAAATTGAAAGATTTGGTTCTTAGATACTCACAGTTCATTAATTTCCCAATTTATATTTATAACCCAGAGGGTGTAAATAAGTCAGAAAAGGATGAATCTGGTGAGAAGAAGGAATCTAAGGGTAGGTGGGAGCAGGTTAATGTAGAAAAGGCAATATGGTTAAGGCCTAAAGAAGAAATTACCAAAGAAGAGTACAACGGATTTTACAAAAGTATTACCCACGACTATTCTGAGCCGCTTAGATATCTGCACTTTTCTGCTGAGGGTGAAATAGAATTCAAGTCACTATTGTTTATCCCTTCCCATCCTCCATTTGATATGTTTGATACCTATATGGGAAAAAGCGGAAATATAAAGTTTTATGTTAGAAGAGTTTTAATTACGGATAAGATTGAAGACTTGTTACCAAAATATTTGAATTTTATTAAAGGTGTAGTTGATAGCGATGACATTAGTTTGAATGTTGCGAGAGAGCACGTCCAACAAAGTAGGATAATTAAGGTAATTAGTAAGAAAATGGTGAGGAAGGTTCTTGAGATGATCAAACAAATTCAAACAGAGCAGCTAAATGCGGAGAAAGAGGAGGCAAATAAGTCAGACGAAGAGAAAAATAAGGACTCTGCCTTGACAGTGTACGACAAGTTTTATGATATGTTCCATAAGAACCTGAAACTTGGTTGCTACGAGGATGATTCAAATCGCTCCAAGATTGTAAAGCTTCTTAAGTTCCACACTTCAAAGAGTGGGGATAGCACTGTATTTTTATCTAAGTACATTGAGGGGATGAAGCCAGAACAGAAAAATATCTTTTATATTTCGGGCGAGTCCCCAGCTGCGCTTTTAAAGAATCCGTTGGTTTCACTTTATTTAAAGCACGACATTGAGGTGTTATTCTTAACTGAAGGGGTTGATGAACCATGTATTTCCAGAATTCCGGAATTAGAGGGATTCAAATTTACAAGCATTGAAAAAAGTGATGTGAGGCCGTTCGAAGAAACTGAAGAAGAGAAAAATATGCACAAGAGATTGTCCAAGTTCTACGAACCATTGCTCAAGTTCGTAAAGGATGAGTTCCCTGGTGAATTTTTGAAAGTGGAGGTTTCCAAGCGTCTCGTGAGCGACCCTGCTGTAATTACTTCTGGTCCATGGGGTCAGTCTGCATATATGCAAAAAATCCAGAAGGCCCAAACATTTTCAAATAAGGCAGATTATAAAAATAAGCATATGGAGATTAACCCTAGCCACGCTTTGATAAAGAAACTTAATGAATTAATCATTTCGAAAAACAACGTCGAGGCTAAAGCACTTGCCCTAAAAATTATCCAGCTTTCCACGATAGCCTCCGGATTTGACCTTGAGAATCCCAGCGAATTTGCATCCGGAATGTTTAAAATCATGCTACAGAGCTCAGGAATAGATGATAAAGATGTTATTAGCTCCGTTGAATTACCCGATGAGGTTGGTACAGAAGAAGGCACAACGGACTCTGATCAAGAAAAGGGATTTGATGATGAAGAAGACGAAAAGAATGAAAAGCGCGACGAACTCTAGCTCATCGGAAAGTTTCAGACAATTTAGCTCATAGGCTCCTAATTGTTCTAAACGATTAAATATAGGTCTAATTGTTTCCAGGCATCAATGTTAACAGCAAAGAGTGACCACCTGAGACTACAGGAGAAGGAACCGTTTGAGGTAAGCTATGTTCCTGTTGAATCTGATGGTGGATGAATGGATTTGGTGGATCATTTCTGATAGGGAAGTAGTGGTGATTTCTAAAGGAGGAAAGCAGTTTGCTGCCTGATGAGTATCCCGTTCCACTGTTCGAGATCCTCCCATTCATGTTAGTTTCGTTAGACTTGCAGTACCTTCCCTCAATATTTGAGTTATTTTCAAGTTCCTTCATTAAATTTAGTATTATCTGTTTTTCATTAATATCCTTAGTTAAGTCAAATGCAATGTTTAGGTGTCTTAATGCCTTATCCTTCCTACCCAATTGTGAGAAAGTCTTCCCTAGATATAGATGAATATTGGGTTCGTTTGATGCAAGACGGTGGGCGGCTGTTAACATTGTCAAGGCCTCTTCATACCTTTCTAACTCTAGTAGAACGATCCCTGCATGATACTTTAGCCATGGATTTCTTTGGTCTTTGAGAATTCCCTTTTGAAAAGTGTTATAAGCAGACAGAAAATCGTGAGTTGTTAGATAACAAAGGCCTAGATAATGTATTAATGTAGAATTATTTGGAACAACCTTAAGGGCCATATTGAAATGACTTTTCGCTTGGTAGTATTCCTCTCTTTTAAACCATACATAACCGATTCCCCAGTGAGCTCTATGACACCTTGGGTCAATTTTCAAAGCCTTTTGATACATTTGGATCGCCTCGTCATATTTTTCAATAATTGAAAGTTCATGCCCAATCAACGTATAAGCATAAACGTAGCGGTTATCATACTGAATTGCTCTTTTAAAGCACCTGATTGAACTTTCGTATTCTTTATGTAAAGAAAAGCAATTTCCGACTACAATCCATAGCTGAGGTACATCTTTCTCAATAATTTTTAAAATCAAGTTTGATAGATTGATTAATTCAATGCTCTTGGATAACTGCCATAAACATGAACTATAAATATCGAGACACTTAATCCAAAGACTATAATTGGTTTCGTAATTTATACTTTTGCAAATGTTTATACACTCTTGCCATTGATTTGACTCGAAAAGTGCTCTTACGTGCAATTCTCTTACATAACCCATTTCCGAAATGTTGTTTGGAATGCTTTCAATATTTTTGAGAAGGTTATGGCAAAGATACCATTCCATCTGGTTTGTGAATTTCGACAATAATTGGATCATTGAAATCAATGAGTGAAAACGTGAATCAAAAGGTTTAATATTTTCATCCTCTTTCTCGATATTCATAACTGAATTATAATTCATTTCGCTAACATTTGTTGAATGAAATTTGTAACTAGTGCTCTTATTATATTGAACTTCATGATAGGGCCATTTTGGGCCAGAATAATCACCTTTACCTGACTTTTCTAACCATTTAGTAAATGCTTGATATCTCAGCTTATGTCTTTTTTGTAAATGATCGCCAACATTATAAAAGAAATCAGAAACATTTAATACATATAGCTCTTCTGAGTCAGACTTTTCTGATATAGATATCAGAAGATTTCCATCTTGAATATTTTTGAGTTGCCAACACTCGGCTTCATTCTTGTATACCGTTGAAATAACTAAAGCGTCGCTGTTTGTGCCCACATATTCTAGATGCTTCTCGCCCCAATTATTCAAGCAACAACATATTTTAACAAGTTCATGAGGATACTGGCATGATAGGCTTACTAGTCTTTGAAAAGACTTCCATAGGATTGGATTCCAATCAAGGGCGATCGCATAACAATATAAAGCAGAAACCTTTGCATCAAACTCCTCAAGAATGTTTCCCCATAAATATAACCCAGCAGAATCTCCTGGAATTTTCAATTCTCCAGTATGAATATACTTTATCAGCATTGTGGGATTCATACAAATTGTTGAAAAGATAGAAGACAATGATTTTTTTTTCTCATTTGTAACTGGAGTACCTTTCCAAGATTTTGGTGAAACCGAGGGTGAAATTAAGCAATTATCAGCAAGCTCCATCAATGGCTTCGAGCAAATTTTAAGAATCAAACGCTCTGCTTCATCAAGTTTTCCCATCAAATAACAGCATTTAATAGTCAAATAATCGCCATATAAATTTGTCTCTCCATTTAACGATTCATCATAGGAGCTCAATTTTGACTTTGTTTTGTCGCCATCTACCCTCAAATAATTAAAAGCCTCCTGCAAATTCAAATCTTTTACGAGAAATCTAGATATTTGAATTCTTGCTTCTTTACTCTCCAACAATTTGTCGATTACTTCACCCCAAAACCTGACATTGTCATACAGTTGCCATCTATCCAAGTATGTTAAAATGGGCAATAACTCATCTTCCATTTGCGATGTATAAATAAAACTTTATTTATTTATTATTTCAATTATGGTGATTTTCCGCTAATATGCTCTTGATTTTTGCTAGCATGGTGTACCCCCACACTGAATACACATTGTTGCGGCACGGAAAAAGCACCGGTTTTTTTGCATAAATGTTAATAATTGACGTAAATAAAGAATTATTTTTAACTAATTCCCTAATTCTAATAGGATGAAGGAGATCGATCAAAATGTCAAGAATTATATTTCCACTTATCATAAAACTTCCGGATTGTCAAAGATCACAAATGAACAAGAAAACAATGTCAAAAATAAATCATTTGCACCTATTCAAATAACTGTTGAACAAATTCTCAAAGAGTCTTACTCTGGATCCACAAATAATATAGGAGGCAATAATAGCTTATCTAGAATACATGAATCATTTGATTTCAGAGGTATTGACGAATTGGAAGATTATAGAATTAGGAAGAGAAAAGAATTTGAAGACAGTATCAGAAGAAAGCGATGGAAAATTAGCTTGTATCTTTCATATGCTAAATGGGAGTCATTACAAAACAATATACAAAATTCAAGATCCATTCTTGAAAGAGGAATTCTCGTAAATTATGAAAATGTACGAATTTGGAGAGATTATGTTAAGCTTGAAATTACAAACGGAAACATTAACAACGCTAGGAATTTATTTGAACGAGTAACTCACCTTCTGCCCAGAATTGATGAATTCTGGACTAAATATATTCAAATGGAGTTTGTTCTTAAAAACTACATAAATGTAAGACATATTTATAAGAAATGGATAGTTTGGAAACCGGCTCCTAGTGTATATATTCAGTACTCTAAATTTGAAGAAGAATGCGGAGAAATCAAATTAGCTAGAGAAATAATGAAAGATCTTGTTTCATCATATCCAGATGAGAAAAACTTTATTGAATATATCAAGTTCGAGCAAAAACATAAAAATCTTCTTTCTGCAGAACAAATAATTAATATTCTAACTGAATCTTTAATTGACATAAATGCTCATAAAATTACGCATCGGTTTTTTTTATACATTTCAGATGTATTCGTTGAAGAAAAAAAAATTGAAGAAGCTATCAAACTTTGCAATGGAGGAATAAAAATACTGAGGGATGAACACTGTGTTAAAAATCTTAAAGATAAGCTTTTTCAGTTGTTTAAAATGAGAATTTATGAAAAACCTGATGAAAATATAAAATGGATAAATCATAAATTACAATATTATCGTGATAGATTGTTTCATAACCCACAAGACTTTGATTTATTATTTGACTACACAATATTTATTATTCAATACTTAGAATTAGATTCAGTGTTACAGGAATATGAAAATCTTGTTATTAATAATAATATCAGCGACGTTATTAACTGGGAAAAATATTTCCATTCTTGTTTATTATTCACATATTTTTTTGAGATTAATCAAGATGCTAATAGTCCGAACATTCACAAAATGTATAATAATTTCATCCACTCAGTTAAAAATGATCGGATTTCTGAAATTAAGATTACTGAATCAGAAACTAAACCATCTGAGCTAAATAACATCACAAATATTGAACAAAATAATATATTTGCAAAAGTATTTATATATTTTTCGAACCATCAATTACGTATCGGAAACTTGAATACGGCGAGAAAAATATTAGGTATTGGATTAGGTAGAATTCCATGTGCAAATTTATTTGATCACTACATCGATATAGAATTTAAACTGGGAAACTTTGATCGCTGTAGAGTTTTGTTTACTAAATACATAGAATACGACCCAATTTCTACCGATTCATGGATTAAATATATGCGATTTGAGTATAATCTTCATGAGATAAAAAGAGTGATAAGTATTGCTGAAGCTGCAATTTCTATGCCAGAGCTGGACTCTCCAGAAATAATTTGGCAGTACTATATCGAACTAATGATCAACGAAAAAAATATTAAATTTGCAGATAGTATTTATAAACGCTTATTAGAAAAGACTCAACATATACAAGTTGTGATCAATTATTCCACATTTATTATTTCTAAACTTCATGATAACAAACTGAACCGGGAATTCATTTTAGGAATTTTAAATAAATATAAGGATAGAAAAATGGACTACCAAAGATCAATTATACTTAAATATTGGCTTTCTCTTGAGGAGAACTTCGCTGCAAAAAATATAGATTGTGAAAGTAAGTTATGGGTAGAAATTATTAATAGGCTACTTCCAAGGACTGTATTAGATATTAATTCAAAGAAAAAAACATATGTCTTTAATGAAGAAAATTATGAATTTAGCCACCTGACCTCTACAAATAAAAATGATAAACTGCAAGTTTCATCAACAAATAATAGCGATAAAGTACCATTGCCACTCATTGATGCAGCAAAGCAATGGAAGAAAGCCAAAATATAAGATCAATATGCTTTTTACTTCTTATTCAGTTTAGTACTATAATACTTTTGTTTAAAACGCATCATTTAGCTTTATTTTAATTCTTAATCAAATTTATTCGCCTGTGAATTTAAATTTATATGAATTGAATTTACCTTTAAGTAATTTTAATAAAAAATCTGAAAATAAAATCAATCTCCTAACAATACTAATGGAAATTATGCGCCTAAGAAAACTTGATAATATTTTTAATTATGGTAAATGTTAATGAATTAAATTTGTTGAGTGTAGACTTTAATGCAGCAACAGCAATAAATAACTTAGAAAGTGTATTATTACCACAGCACACTCAATCACTAGATAACCTGAACAAGGCTGCACTATTACTTCCTTTTGCTATTCAAAAGGAATTGAGGTTATTCGATAAATGTGACACTTCATCAGAAAATATTGGAGATGAGAACTTGGATAAAAATAAAGCTACAACAGAAAGACAGCTTAATGTTATTAGAAATATTGAATTTAAATTAAATTTGAAAAAAAAATTTTTTAATAAAAAGAATATTTTCAATTCTGTTTCAAACGTAATAACAGATAAATTTTCTATTCAGCCCAAAAAGTATTTTTTCCGCAGTGAAGAAAAGAAAAAAAATGATTTTTACGATTATTTGACAAGAAAAGGCGTAAGTATTTTAGACTATTCGTCTCATAATTATTTTCCCCTAGTTTTCAGGTGAAATAGATTGTAGAGATAAAAAACATACAATCATTAGAAATTTATCAAGTAAAAATGACCTATCCAAATGGAAAATACATTCATTAAAATATATCAAGATTTAATTGAACCTTTCTAGTAATACCTTAGTTTTGTTACTGATTACATTCAGTCGTTTAATACTTAGGAAATTTTCCCAAATATACTTCGGCAAATCCATTGAAATATTGTTAAAGTCAATTAATTCAACAGAGTTTGGGGCCTTAACCAATTTTAGTAATAAAATGACGTCATCATCATTTGCATAATCATTTCCTGATAAACTAATCTCTAATATATTAGAAAAGAGCTGTATAAATTTTGAATTATTCTCTTTTATATATTCATTTGAAAATCCCTGAAAGTTTTTAATTTTTAATTTTGTGAGTTGGAATTTGCATGATGAAAGTGAATCAAGGTTTCCGCTTGAAATACCAAGTTTAGGATTTATAACGATACTCAGTTCATTTAATTTTAATAATGAATCTTCATTTGAAATACAATCGATTATTGTTGAATGGTGATATTCTGATTCAATATTAGAAATGTCCAAGGAGAGAGAGTTTAAATTTTTACATTTTCTACAGATTTGGTTGAATGATTCAATACATAAATCATCATTTTCAAAAATGCTAATACTCAAATTCTCTAGATTTTTGCACAGCATTCCAATATGTTCCAAAACATCGCTTGTAGTAACATTCTTTAGTCCCTCTAATTCAAGATCAACTAAGGTTTCAGAATTGTATTTTATTAATAAGCACATAGATAATGGAGTAAGACCCCCCCCAACTAGTTTAGTGTTTACGTTCGCATTTCGTATCAATTTAGCGATGCATTCTTCCAGTATTTTGTCTTGTAAAATATTTGCTTGAAATTCAGAAATGTTATTTTGTTCAGAGTTAACACTATTTGAAGTTTGGATAGGATTTATCTCGTCATTTGAAAAGTCACATCGATTATCTAAATTTAACCTGGGTATTTTTTTTCTGTAAACATTAATCATATCGGTAAAATCATCATCTGATTCAAAGAAATTACCTAAGTTTGTATTTTGGCTTAATTTGAGAGTTTTTAATCTGTTTACATTATTTCTAGAATATCTCAATGCTAGATATTTAAGAGTTTTCGATGTTAACATTGGGCACCATGAAATGTCTAAATTTTCAAGCTCTTTCAAATTTTCTCCCAAGTAATAAAAAGACTTGTCAGAAATATTTGCACAGCTCCTCAAGCATAAAGTATTTAATTTCATAAGTTTTGATGATATTTTATCAAATACTTCGTCATTCACATTTACACAATAGTTTAAGTTGAGATATCTAAGATTGTCCATAGATGAAATGATCTTCCCCAGCGTATAACTCGATAATTTAGACCTTGACAAAGATACTTTTTCAATGTTTGTGCTCGCACTATAATTAAATTCGTAGTTATTATCGTTAATCCCGTCACATGATGAAATATCTAGCTCCTTTAAATTTATACAACATTGAATTACATCTTCAAGTGTTGAAATGGTTATATTCCTGCAATAAGAAATATTCAATGACTCCAAATCTCTTGTTCGTTTAATAATGCTTTGTAAATCAATTATTTGAGAGCAACCTTGGATATTTAATACTCTTAAATTAGTCATGCTGGATCCAATTGGCGAGAATAGCTCTGTGTTAAAAGCAGAATCAGTTACTAACTTGCATCCACAAATATTCAGCTCTCTCAATTTTCTGCAATTAGAGATTATACACTTTATTACTCTATTATTCACCTGGTAACAATTACTTAAATCAACTATCTCTAAGTTCGGACTATTAAAAAAAAAATAGTTGAATGAGCTAGCTTTCACTCCATTGCAAAAAGGAATTTTTAATTCTTTTCTGTTCGGGCCACTTATTCCATATAAAAATGATTCCGTAATTCTTATTCCAACATTTTTTAGTAACAAATAAAGTTTATAAATATAACTGTCTGAGTATTCTCGAATATCCGATGTTACTAGTTTTCCTTTTTTTAAGGGTAAGTTCTGAATATCAACACCTGAAAGAATGCCATCACCTATTATTCCATAATGTTCAATTTGTTGTGTCATTAAATAAATGAATAATATTTTGCGGTATCTGGGGATATTGCATATTTTTCTTCCTAAAAAAATGTTTCAAATTTATATTAATCAAAGTTAAAATAACATTCTAACTAAATTTCAGAAATAAGAAAAATAACAGTTGGTCAAATTTTTAGAATTATGTTAAGTTTTAACAGCAGGCGCTACTAAATATGTGAAGTGCTATAAATAATGTAAAATTTTATAATTTTTCTAGAAATTTGCGTAATACTGAATTTAATATTAAATTGATTGCTCGAAATTAATCAACTTCCGTAAAAAAGTAAAAACGCGACTTTTATACCTTAATTATGCAGTTTGTAGATGTAGGCGTGGATAAATTGACATTGCCATTAACTCTTGAAGTAGTAGTTTGCAGGCATATGGGAGACAAATCTGGCTAATCCGAGACTTATTGTTACATGCATTACACTCGAAATGCTGTTTCCCTAGATCTGCAATACAAATAAGCCCACACATTTCACAAATGTGCACTCTATAAGCATCGCATTGATCAAAAAGTCGCTCCTTCAACATTTTTGCTGCACCATGAGAAATCATGCAGTCGCGCTCCATTTCTCCAAATCTAAGTCCTCCTTCTCTTGCTCTCCCTTCTCTTGGTTGTCTCGTTAACATTGTAACTGCTCCTCTAGCCCTAGCATGAATTTTGTCGTCTACCATATGTTTTAGTCTCTGATAATAAGTTGGTCCAATAAAGATTCTTGACTCTAATCTTTTTCCTGTGTGGCCATTGTACATTACTTCATTTCCATTTTTCTGAAACCCAGAACTGTGTAAACGGCTAGATATTTCTTCAACTGTAATTTTCGTAAAAGGAGTTGCATCACCCTCCAATCCTTGAATTGCGCACGCTTTACCAAGAAGGCATTCAATTAAATGCCCAATTGTCATACGTGATGGAATAGCATGAGGATTCATAATAATGTCTGGAATAATTCCATCTTGGGTAAAGGGCATATCCTCAGTTCTGTATGTTATACCTATTGTACCCTTTTGGCCATGCCTAGATGCAAATTTATCTCCAACATGAGGTATTCTTATTGTCCTAACCTTGACTTTTGTAAATTTAACTCCCTTGCTATTTGTGCTTAGTAAGACTTCGTCAACAACACCATGCTCGGATGTTCGAATTCCAACTGAACAATCTCTTTTTGTGAGCTTTTGAATACGAGTGTCACGATCTTCTGGATTTATAGGTCCAACTTTGCCAATAATAATATCATCACCCAATACTCGATTTCCTGGCTCAATTAAACCGTCAAGGTCCAAATTCCCATAATTACCAAACCTCAATCCACTTACTTCTTCAGGGTTTGGAAGTTCAAATGCTTCAATTAAATTGCTTCCAACTTGCTTCTCTTCAGAAACATATGTTCTAAAGAATACAGATCTAAATAGCCCTCTATCTATAGAAGATTGGTTCATTATTAAACTGTCTTCTTGATTATAGCCTGAATAACACATAATTCCAACAATACAATTAATTCCAGCAGGCAATTCACGAAATCTCATGTATGTCATAGCGCGTGTTGTAACTAGAGGCTTTTGTGGGTAATAAAGAACATATCCTAAAGTATCCATTCTTACATTATAATTACTTGTATATACCCCCATAGCTTGCTTGCCCATAGCACTTTGGTAAACATTTCTTGGACTTTGGTTATGATCTGGGAAAGGAATAATACTTGCGCAGACCCCTAGAATGAGCGATGGGTGAATTTCGCAATGGGTGTACGTACTGCAATAACCTCTATCAATTCTTAAATCGTTTATGAACATTGCAATCATAGATGTCTCTTCCTCCTCGCAGTCTATGTATTCAATAATTCCTGTATTTACAAGATCATCCCATGTATAATCATGTTTTTCATCTTCCATTTTTTCATCAAAACCTGAATTTTCGTTAAGTAATGAGTTTATGTGTGACTTTTTTATTTTAAGATCTCCATCCTCGCCAACAATATAAAGAGGGCGCATAGAACGCCCTGAATCCGTGAATAACTTAACTTCTCTATTTACAACATCTAATACAATAGAAGTTTCATATGGTATTTCGCCACTTCTTCTGATCATTCTTAAATTTGAAATTGAATCTTCAGAGTCATCAAAACAGCCTACCCAATTCCCATTTAAGAATACTTTAATTTTTCTTTTTATTCCCTCAGGAGGAATTTCATCAATAGAGTCCATACCCCATTCATCTAAAAATGTTCTGATTGCATAGGGCCTATATCCAACTGAAATTTCACACATTAATGCCAAATTCTTTACAAGACCTACAGAATGTCCTTCTGGAGTTTCTGCAGGGCAAATCATACCCCAGTGAGTATTATGAAGCTGTCGAGGTTTTGCAAATTTTCCTTCACGCCCCAGTGGTGTATTCAAGCGTCTTAAATAAGAAAGTGCAGACGTAAAAGTAAGTCGGCTTAATACTTGAGAGACTCCGGTTCTGATTATTTTTCCATCCTTGTCCTTTCCCCAGTTTCCAGTAGCAAATTGATACTGAATAGTTTGTGTAATGTATGATGCAGAACGGATTACACCTGCAACATCGAACTCTTTTCCATTATCAATGTTTCTTTGAAGGAGTCTACGAACATCTTTCATCATTTTTCTAAAACACTGCCCAAAAGACGCAGCAACCAACGGTCCTGCCAAATCCAAACGCTTTTTTCCAAAATGGTCACGATCATCCTCTGGAACACGCCCTAGTGCTCCTAAACACAACTTGTGGACCATGTACCCAATGAAATATGCCTTACGTGATTCACTACCACTTGTAACACCAACATGAGGAAGAAGCTCTTTTTCAAAAAGTTCTTTCGCGTATTGAATACGTTTCTCCCTAGCAGCCCCAACGGTGGGTCCTCTTTTACCAATAAAATCTAGGCAAACATCTTGGCTAAAAAATTCAAATGTCTCTTCTAGTGAAGGTCTCAGTAATGTAAGCATTTGAGTATCATTAAAGTCATAAACACACCTAGAAAGGATATCTTTATCTGACAAAACACCAAGAGCTCTAAACAAAATAGCGATTGGAATATCTGTTCTGATATATGGTAATGTTGCCACAATTTGGCCCTGGTTTCCATCAGACCCTCTAAGTTTCACAGAAAATCCCGAAGTAGCTTGCATACCTTCCCTATTGCTTCTTATTTCAGCAATCCATGTATATTTCGAAGGTTGATTCTTTTGAAATAAATATACAAAGTTATTTGCCATTCTTTCTTGTCCAACCAATACTTTCTCCATTCCATTAATTATAAAGTATCCGCCTTGATCATAAACACACTCTCCTGCACTTTGGAGCTCTCTCTCGCTAATATTATGTGTCCAACAGTATTCGGAACGAAGCATTATTGGGATCTTTGCAAGTGGTAACCTAGAGTATACTGTCTCATGAACTAAAGTTTCAGAACCATCGTCTTCTACCCTGTAAACTTTTTGCTCCGCATCAACAAATACAGGACTAGAATACGTCAGATTTCTAAGACGTGCCTCATTCGGCCATAAACCCCTGGCTACTCCTTCCCTCTCTTCAACTGATGGCCTACTTAAAGAAAGTTGCCCAAATTTAAGGGCATATCGTACCTTAGTATCAATTTGTTCATCTGGTCTATATTGCGATTGAGGAGTAATAATTATTGGCGGATGCTCATCGACAATTTCTTGTAACTTGTACATAATAAAGTCATTAAAACTTTCTAGCTGCTGGTTTACTAATCCTCTATCACGGAAATACGTACCAATCAATGCCCAAGAATCCTCCTGTTGAATTTCATCATCTTTTTGTTCTGAAGCCATTTCAAATCTGTTTTGCATATCAATATTATGCAAAGCTTTGTGTTCAACAACTCCACAGCGGTAAAATACGTTATTAAATTATGAAATTCAGTTGTAATTTTAATTCCCAATTACTTTGTCATTCTATGCGCAATGACTTTAATAAACAGCGCCAATTATTTTTAATTCAGTTGTTCTTAATGCCGACATATTTATAGTATAATTCTTGCAAAGTGTATTTTTATTAGTATAACAATACTTTTTATGGAACGCTAATATCTATTATGATCCATTCGTACTTTTCTAAAATAATTAATAGATTGAGTTTTATTAAAGAATATAAAAATCGCGCATGATCACTACTATTTATATTAGTGATATATTGATCAAATGATATTGATGTTTTTCAAGCTCTAATATTCAGTATGATCTTCGATGATCTCATGAATTATATTATATGAGAGGCAGTACTAAAATATGTATAAATATATTAAGAACTATGAATTGAAAAAGAACTTAAATTTGTTCAAAAGATTAATAATGATTACCAAAAATAAACTAAAAAAAGATTTTTTAGTTTATTTGGATGCTAGTTGTATTCGGAATGAGGTTTTTTACCCAATAAAAAATTTATACTATCCACCGATGGATTTTATACATAAAAACAACCCATCTGATGCACTATTTCTGACAAGAAAGAAAATTAATAATTGGAATGAATTAAATAACCAAGAATGGGGTAAAATATTGAAAAATTCAATCAATTACTTTAGAGATTATATTGGTAACTACATTTTTAATGATTTTCAATCTGAATTTATAATGAATGAGAACAATGCGCAAAAAGATCTCATCCAATCACAACTTTAGAATTTATTCCAAATGGCATGAAGGATATTGTTAAATATGTTTTTCAATCAGAAGGGAAGCTAACTAGACAACATTATTTATCCGCTTTAGTAGGATTGCTTAATTCCACAATGGGCATTCATTCACAAACTATAGGCTCAGATCACCGTATGCTTATTCATTCAATTCAATTGATTCACTCTGCCTCACTTCTTCATGACGATATACTTGATAATTCGGAAATAAAGAGAGGGAAAAAAGCTCCATACAAAATTTTTGCTAATAAAAAAGCAATATTACTGGGTGATTATTTATTTTCTAAATCATGTCTTAACATATCCTTAATAGATAATATTAATGCAATGAAATGTATATCTATTATAGCGGAGAATTTAGTTAAAGGAGAATTCTCTCAATTTAACGGATTAGAAAACTTAATAGAAAGTTTTAAAAACTCAAAAGATAGGAAGAGTTTGATTAATGAATATTTTGAAAAATATTTACTGAAATCTTACTACAAAACTGCATCTCTTTTTTCATTTGGAGGAATCGCATGCTCAGAATTATTAAAGAAGAGCTATGGAAATAAATTTCACAAGGAAATGATTATTTATTCATATTACATGGGATTAAATTTTGGGCTTGCATTTCAGCTTATGGACGATATTCTGGATTTTACCAATTCTATAACTCTTAGGAATTCTGGAAAGCCGTTTTTGAATGATATAAAGCAAGGGATATTAACCATTCCAATTTACTTTTTACTTTCCATGGACCCAGAAAATGCAACTCAAATATTAATTAATTCTAATTTTCATAATAGAGATAAAGCTGAAATTTTAAAAGATCTTGTCAAAATGTTATTTGACACAAATTCAATTCAAGTTAGTGTCGTGTGCGTTGCACAATACCTAGAAAGGTATATACATTATATTAACTTAATTTCTAGATTTGAAAGAAATGTTTTTACTTCATTATTAGTTAAAATGGCAGAAAATTTATTAGAAATTACCGATAATATTTAATACCTAATAATTCTTATAAAAACTTACACTAGCACTTTTCAACGAAAACCCTGCGTTCCCCTCTACATGTATAACAATGAATCCATCTTGAAGTGCTTGCTTGCAGTTTCTAATATCGTCATCTATAAATAGAATTTGGCATGGTAATAGGTTATCCGCAGATGCAACTTGTAATAAATGATATTTCTTAAAAGGCGGCATTGGAGCATCCAATCCTATTGTGGAATATTGACTTCTGCTTTGCCATATTTTAGGATAAAAACAATAGCAATTTCTCACCTTAAACTCGGCACCACTTTCCTTTAGACAATGTTCAATCATTTTCCTTCCAGAAATAAGTTTCTCTCTTTGATTTGAAGGAATTAATAATGGGTCAGAAAATGTGACTACGCTTATTGATATATTTGCATTTTCTGCCAACTGACCAAATATATTGAATTCCCTAGATAAGCTTTTAGAAAACATAACCCCATCATTATCCAACGGATCGATATATCCACCTGAATGCTTTGTCATCATTGTCAGATCAAAATCTGAAGCAATTGTTCGAATTCCTAAGTCATTGTAGATATAATGATTAAACCGAGTAAAAATATTTTTTAGTGAATAGTTTTGGTTTGAGTCATATCTATTTGATTCCTTAAATGATAAAAACCAATCATGAAATTTTTTTTGGTGTGGAGTAAGCATTGAGATTTTTTTTTTCCTTTTGAGGGGTTTTGAAAGTTTACAGTATTTATATAAATTAGTCAAAATTTATAAAATATTTTTAAAAATCACAAGATTAGTATTTATTAATATAAATCTATGCATTTGGTATGAATAACTTAATTTCATACGAAGAAAGTGGAATTGATACATCTATTTTGCTCAACTCTAGCAACTTTTCAAACTTGAAACATGGCTTTGATACTTCCAGATTGGAAATACAAAATTCTTTGATTGCTTGCAAAAAAGAGCTGCTTTCAATGAAAAACGAGGTATTGATAAATCTTGCGAATGGATTAAAATGCTTCTCAACTAAAGTTGAGAATTTGCCATCAATAATCAAAGAAAAAAAAGAGACGAAACTTAAATTGAAAAATGCAATTCAAATAGTTAATAATATTATTTCTCTGAGAAAATGTAATCAAGACTTTATATCATTTATGAGTCGCAAGGATTATGAGTTTTGTGCGACATGCATTTCTGAATATTTAAAAATTAAATCTTCATGTATTAATTTTGAGAAGAAAATTTGCGAGAATTTAGACCGTGGAAGGCAGGAACTCTATTTGCAGCTTCGAGAATTAATTGAAGAAAAGTTGTGTTCTGGGGAGTTGGATAAGGCTATTTACTATGTGAAGTTATTTGTGCCTATGGGAATGCCTGAGGAGGGGCTTGAAAGGTACATTAAATATATCAGAGGCAATATCACAGATATGTGCGTATCAATGTATAACGGAGCATTAGCGAATTCCCAAAAAACATCTGAAAAAGTCAATTATGCAGATATTTTTACAGGGTTATTTGTCTCAATAATAGATTGTATTAAGGAGCATCAAAACAAAATTTTGGAACTTTTTGTTACTATAAGTGACGATGAAGATTTAGATGAACAAGTTTGTAATCAAGCATTAGATAAAAATTATGTGATTTGGTACTTTTACACAGAACTGTTGAGAGAAGTGAATACTCAAGGATCTATAATAATAGACAAATTTGAAAAAGAATACGAGATTTATTTTGATGATAAGTGGTCCAATATAGAGAATATTGATATTATTGAAATGCATATTTCTCACCGTGAATTGGATGGGTTTTTAGAAGAAATGTCACAAATCTGTCACTTATTTTATAAATTTAAAGTTTATATGAATGATTTAGTCAACTCATTTACAAGTATTAATTCTCACACAAAAAAAATTAAGGGGCCTTACACAAATATTGAAAGTGACCAGATTCCAAAAGAAAATAATCTTTTTGTTAGGATTGATGAAATGAGCATTCGATATGTATCATGTGAATATGGATATATTTTATATTCTATTAATCATGCACTTAATACAACAGACGAGGTTTCATGGGAAGATCAAGATTTGCTGATTTCAACATTGGTAGAAGACGTATTTTTTTTGTTGCATAAAACAATTAACAGATGCATTTCAATTGGAAATATTAAGTCTCTAAAATTGATCATTGTTCATTTAAATCATATTTTGCTAAATGTGATTAAGCAAAAAATAGTTCAGAACTTACAAAATTCCAGATCGAGTTATGAAGTTTCTCTAGGAAATAGTAATGAAAGTATTTCAAACTTTACATTAAATCATCTATTAGAAATAATAAAACAGAAGAATGACAATTGTCGAAATTTATCAAATTCTATGCATTCATGGACACATTCTTTGAATAATTTGCAAGCTTGCATAGAGAACTTGGAGATACTTTCTGAAACTATTACAAGAGATTTTGAATCCAGTTACAGTGATCTAATTTACTTTGATATTTGTATAAGTGGGATTATTTTATTGGATAATGAATTCAAAGGGAGTAATGAATTACTCGAAGATAGAAATTCTACAATTGAATACATTAATAAAACTATTGAGCGGATAATTTCTGAATTTAAGGTAATTCATGATTATTATTCAAAGATATCACTACAAATTCTGAGCAAAATTAGCATTTCACCTACATTAATCCAGTTGCACGAGGAGATATCATTTGACTTCACTGAAGATGAGAGCAAAGATTATACACTAAACCAATCATTTATACCAACATTGACATCTTCTCTTAAAGTAATAAATGAACATTTAAAAAATTACTATAATAGTCAAAGTTCAGAATTTATTCTTTCTCTTATGATTGAAAGAATTGTACAAAAAATTGAACACATTGTAATTAATTATCCTGAAAGGAAGAGATTCACAATTTATGGTGCCCTTGTATTCGAAAATGACGTCCGAAATTTACTATCATATACAAACTCACTTCTTTCCATAAGTATTAGACATAAGTTCCTAAGACTATTGGAAATTTGTGATATTTTGAATATAACATCACTTGAAGAACTTTCTGATTTATTGTTAACTGATTTTCCCAGTAGAAATTGGCACTTGGCAAAATCAGATATTTTGAAGACCTTATTTTTAAAGAAAGACATCGACCATAATAAACTTAAGGAAGTGATCAAGAAGTCGAGTCATTTCTTTAATTAATTAAAGCTTTAAAAATTTTACCAAAATTTAACTACTATATTTTTGATTGTTTTTGTTAATTTTGTTTACGTAGAATTATTTTATCAGATTTTTCCCTCCCATGCAAATTATGTGCGCTTTTAACACTAAAACGAGTTGGAATCTATCATGTCATATTATGACGAATGCCAGTTATGGGGTGAGGGGGATTAATTTTCCTAAATTTTCAAGCTGATTTTTTTTTTAAGTGCTGTTGCAATAAACTATTTAGCCATGCCAAATGATAAAGTACTTAGAAATGATCTTCCTGACGAAAGAAATACCAAATTCCCAAAGTTTAAAGTTGGTGAAAGAGTAGGAAGATACGTGAAAATTAAGGAAGTAAGTAGTACAAATTCTGGTAAAGCCAGCAATCTTTTAATAAACGTATTGTATAGGTTGGAAGCGGATCTTATGGAAAGGCAATATTAGTTAAGGATATATATAAGGGGAGGGACTATGTTATGAAAATAATAAATATCTCAAAGTTATCATCCAATGAGCGCAAAGATGCTATTAATGAAGTTAAACTTTTGAGTAGCATCCGGCATCCATATATTGTCTGCTTTAAAGAGTCGTTTGTTGATGATGGATTTTTGAATATAGTGATGGAGTATGCAGATGGTGGCGATTTATTTCGTAAAGTAAACGTACAGAAACAGTTGAAAAAGAATTTTCTTGAAAAACAAGTTGTTAGATGGCTTGCACAAGCTTTATTAGGGCTTGCACATCTGCATAATAGGAAGATTTTACATAGAGATATTAAAAGTCAAAATATATTTATTTCTTACAATGGCTTGAAAATTGGAGACTTCGGAATTGCAAAGGTAATTTAGATTGCATATTTAAATTTTGATTTGTTAAAATCTTCAAATTCTCTTAGGTACTTGAAAATACTGGTGCTTTTGCGAAGACAACAATTGGAACACCATATTATTTATCGCCTGAAATATGCTTATCAAAACCTTATTCGTGGTCATCTGATATTTGGGCTTTAGGGTATGTTGAGAGGTAGATAATTTATTTTCAGCATTAATTTATTAAGATGTGTTGCATATGAGATGTGCTCACTTAAAGTTCCCTTCGATGCACCAAATCTTAAAATGTTAGTCGAGAAAATTACAAATGGTAAGTTAACTTTCGAATTATTATTCTTAAAATAATTCATGAACAGGAATCTTTCTACCAATTCCAAATTCATACTCTGAGGGTTTAAGAAGGGTTATTATGGACATGCTTATAATTGACTCTTCACGCAGACCTACTGTAATGGAATTATTAAACTATCCGATTATTGAGGTAAGGAAAAATGATAGTATAATGAACTATATTTTATTAGTTAATTTTAGTCTGAGTTAAGAACAATGAAAAAGGAAGCATACGTAATTTTCAAAAGTAATATTAACGATTCTAATTTAGTTAATAACGCAACGTCAGTTATTGAAATAATAAGGTATGTAATATGTTCTTTTTTATTGAAATCTAAACGGTTTTTAGTGAAATACAAGACCATTCCAAAAATGCAATAACAAGACTTAATAATTTCAGAGTACTCGGTATTTCAAGCCGTGATGGATCAAATCATTTACTTAACAAAAGCTACAACTCAATTGGGGATAACGAAAAAAAAACAGAAAAGATCGGAAGTGAGGTCCAGATTAAACCTCCAATAGAATGTAAATGTGAGGTTGGAAAAATACAGGGGATCGATGCCAAGAACGAAATCGAAGGAAAACATGCTTCTAATTGCAATTATATCATAAATTGCAATAGAAAAGAAACTAATGGGTCTAAGAATTCATCAAATGCTCAAACTTCTACAACTTCTTCATATTCATATGATGACAAGGACTCTACTGCAAACACAAAACTGAATGAAATATATAAATCAAACTCTACTAAAGATTACTCGATTAACCTGTTTCCTTTTCAAGTCGAAACAGTAATTTAGTAGAGAGCTGGCGGCATACGTTTAGAGCGCAACACCCCAAACAAAAAAAAATTCTTTATTAAAAATCACAGTCATAATTATGGATAAAATCTTGAATATTAGTACAGAAAACGATAGCTCACAACAAGCAAACATTGCTAATTCTAATACAGAAGAGCTTGACCAACCATTAAAATTTGTTATGCAAGATGTGCAAGAACACTTCAAGAGAGCGTCACAAACAATACTAAGTCGAATCGACGAAATGGGCAGCCGAATCGATCAACTTGAATTTATGCTCAATGACTTAATATCGGAAGTTGAATCATCAAGTCCAATGAAGGAGAGGACGGCTCACAATCAAAATGACTCGAACCATTCTGAGGCCAAAGTTAATGATTTTATACCTATTGGGGGCACGGAACAGGTTAATAAGTAATTATCTTGAACTACTAGTTTTAGCAACTAACTACCAAGTATCCCACACAATAGTTTTTTTTTTGCTAATAAAAGCAGAAAGAAGAGGAGTTAGGTAATCAATGTGGAGTATGTATTAAATCTGTCAGATTGCCAATAAAAAGAAAGATTTACTTAATGATTCAACGCTTAATTTACTACACGAATTAATTGAGTCAATCAGTTATTAATTTAGATTAATGGATCCTAGCGCCATTAGACATGACTGACAAACTGTCGTAGAGTGAAATTCGTTTCAGTTATTATATCTATGAAGACATATTATACGTATAAAGTTCTATTAAATTTACTATATTTCAGGTTATTTGATATTACTCGTTATAAGAGATGCATTTGTATTGGTCAAGCAAAAATGCGGTAGAATTTAGAAAAAGAATAAGGGAGATATAAATGAAATTGGTTAAGAAACAGTAATCTCCCGAGAGGTTAACTAGATTACGTAGAACTGTTCCTTTTCATTTAATAATACCTATTACATTTTCTTCTTGTCCTGGAGGGCGTATATGAGAATCCAGAGTTGGTCTCATAGGAGACCAAGAGCCTAGCGACAATAAGGGCCTGAAAGTTGGATATAAAGATTTCTTACGATGATAGACGAATATGCTTACAATTTCCTTTTTCCTTTAAGTTCAGTTGGATCTTCAGGTACCGCTGTTTCAGGTAGGATTAATGGTCAATGCAACGATATTGATTCTTCATATTATTCTTTTTCGAATCTAAGTAAGCCGGAGATTTGCACTTACAAGTCGATTTTAAGAAACAATGATAACCTAGACAATTGCGATTATTTTCAATCATCAACTTCTCAACCTTTTAATTCACAAGCAAGTATACATGACATTCAAACTATAAGAGATTCGGGCATCTGTTGTTCTATCACGGATGAAATTAAAATGGATATAAAGTCCACTATCACTGAGCCGGGGTTTATTGTTGCGCTTTCATCCTTTCTGACCCAAATTGCAACTTCAAATTCGTCAAATTCGTCGTGTGAAGTTGGGGTTTTAACACCATTCCACTCCGTTTGCATTCCACCGATCCCAATTCGTGCATATTTAATAAGACTGGCTCAAAACTTTGGTTGTAGCAATGAATGTTTTGTGTTGGCCATTATTTACATCGGAAGAATTGTCAAATATAATAGGAACTTTACAATAACTTTATTAAATGTACATAGAGTAATTGTTACTGCACTTATTCTAGCAGCCAAGTTTTTTGACGACATTTACTATAGCAATGCGTTCTACGCAAAAATTTCGGGCGTTGGAACTCGTGAGCTTAACTCCCTCGAAATTCATTTTTTGAGACTTATTGGATTTCAGCTTTTTGTTACTGAACATGAATATGAGATATATAAGCGTTGCATTATAAATTCAATACTTCCACATTCAACAATGCCTTCTGTACCCATGAGTATTTTCAATAAACAGGTTACTGATGAATTAGGAAGTAATATTCGGCCAAAAGATATGAGCTTCATTGGAGAAAGGAAACGTATGTCTTTGCAAAATTCTTCCCCATACAACTACAATTATTCTACCATTCATAATTCATTGTCGCATGGAAATAAAGCAGAGAGTCGTGACATAAAGTCCATGTTGATTGGTGAATACCCGTTGAATTCCCAACCTCGTTCTATTGGCAATTTACACGCACAAAAGTTAAATTATAATTTTAATTCTAATACAGAGCTATCGACAAAATGCGATTTTTGTTCGAATCAGACATATGAAATTATCAATTCTGAATTAGCACCATTTTCACAATGTGCAAAAAATTGTTATGGTGTCTTTTCTGAAAAGTGGATTTCAAAGCAATTTAATTTTAATAACTCCAGTTGCTTTCATCATCAAATTCAAGAGGAATTTGATGCAAATCGATTACGTGACTTAGTTAAAGATTATAGGTTTTCACGCAAAGTTGATGCGATTTCAACCGCACATGGCTCTAATATTGGCAACGACCTTTCTGCAGGTTTGAAACATTCGGACACGTTTTTTAATGATAGATATTCCCATATACAAACAAACGATTTTGAACGTGTATATAACTCAAATTTGAAAACCGAAATTCAATCGAGCAATTTATCACAACGCCGAAATGAACGATCAAAGGTTCAAGCACCTAGCATGCATTCAGATTACAAAAGTGTGATTAATCTTAATAGCAACTCGTATTCTAATAATTTGGGATACTACGGCTCAATGAATGCATCAAATATTAACGTATTATCTACGACAAATGTTATTACGTCCTCCGCAGTAACTTTAGTCAATCCAACTGTTAATCATTATGGACAACATATATTTATGAATCCTTATAATATCCGATGCACTACTGGGATAGATCGAAGATTGCTTGTTTAATACTTTTAATTAGCTGTTTTTCGTATTATTTATTAATTTATTGCAATTACTAATTATATTAAGTGTTTTACCAATTCTTTCTCTTATTCAACTAGAATTCAGAACTGGTACTTGTTTTCTCTTCTTATGTAGCATTAAGTTGATTGTATTCGATAAATCAATGTAAAATTTTTATTTTGAAGACGAAATCGAAGGGGTATCTAAAAGAAATTTTACTCAAATGACAAACAATTATATCCGAAATATAATGACTTGCAAGCTAAAAAAAAAAGTTTGAAATGATTTGGGTTCAAATTACAGTAACACTTAATTCATTACTGAAATTTCAACATCTAGCACTCTTCTTAATTGTGCTTGGATCCTCAAAAGTGGTTTAAGTTGATTTTTTCTAAATTCTCTGCGTAGTTTGTATCTCAAGTATACAGCTTCTAGTAATTGTACAAGTGGCTCGAATGCAGCAAGTTTTTCACGTTGGAGTTGTGCCATTCTTTTTGCAGCATCCTTAGATAAGAAAACCATGGTTTTACCGATCGCCCATGCATTCTTTGGTATGTCTGTACCAGACAAGATTTTCTCTGCAAGAATCTTAGGATCTGTTTTTGTATCATTAGCAGCCGACATATCGCAGTATTTAAATTGGTAAATGAACTCTGAAAATGTTCTTCTATACGAAAATCCTAAGTTACGGAGTTGCAAAGCTTCTAAGATGGAAAGTGAGTGTAACTGAATCAAAACTTTAGATGCTAACCAGTCAAGTGGTTTCTTTGACTCGTTTGGCTTGACGCATCTAATGAAATGTGGTTCTGTTTCGTTAACAATTGACATAAGTGATCCTAAAGAATTCATAAATTGAGAACCAATTAATTGACCCTTAGCCATTTTACCTCTTTCAACAAAAACATCCTTGAAGAGATCTGCAACTAACTTATTTGGTGACTTTTGTACAACTTCTACAAGCTCAGCTCTTAATACATCTTTATTCTTGAACAAGAATCCAGATGCACAGTATTGAATATCTCCAATTGTATGAGAAACAATAAAGTTTACATCACCACCAATTTTGGCTGGTTTTAAACATGGGTTGCTCTTCAGATTAGTATATGCAGCAGATAGAAACTTTTCATCACTTCCGTTTGGAACCAAACACTGATCTTCCATTGCAGAAAGGATTGAATTTTTTTTGTCACATAAAGCTTCTAGAACCGTTTTGTTAGACTTGAATTCTAAGTTGGCTGCTGAGATTCCTTCACTGCTGTAAAGATTTTGTTCTTTCTCAAATACGATATCAGTGAAGTTCTTCTGTAAATATTCGTTTGTTACATTAATGAAGAACTGCTCCAAAGAATTGTTTTTGAAAACTTCAAAACCGAAAATATCAAGCATACCGCAGAACACTTTAAATCCTGATGGAGGCTTAATGTTTTCGTTAAGATTCAAAATAATATAATCAAATAACTTATCGTATAATCCCTTTGCTAATGAGTCTTTGAGCATTCTCGTTTCATCTGGTCTGAATCTTCCTTCAATAACATTTTTTCCGGCATAAGAAATTTTGACGATAAGTTCTTTCTCTACAGTTTCTCTATCAAGTTTGCAGAGATCCATAGCATCATTGAAAGACTGTCTGCTTGAGTCCGCAATTTTGGACCCTTCAACTCCTCCACCGACGTCTTCTGGCTCAATCTCAACGTTTCCGAGCAATAAGATTCCTGAAACTAAAGAAAGAATGTCTTCAATTTGAGTTTCAGAGAGGCCCATTGTTTTGAAGCTTTGCATAACATCTTTGAAATCTTGAATATCATCAATTGTCTCCACATCTAAACATTCTGGATTAATGAATTTGTATTCGTTCAAATTCTTAAGCTTTAACTTCTCTTTTAAGCCAGGAACAGTTTCAGCTCCTTTTATTAATTGGTAGAAAATATGGTAGCTTCTTTCGAGACTCTCTTGCGTAATTACACGGGATTTTTCCAACAAAAAGTTACGCACTACACCATACTCAATACCACCCATCTTACCTAATTGAAGCTGCATAAAACGACCGAATCTGGACGAGTTATTGTTACGGGTAGTCTTTGCATTTCCAAATGCTTCAAGAACTGGGTTTGCAGCCATAATTGCATTCTGGATTTTTAAGTCCATTGTTCCACTCTTTGAAGATGCAAAAAACTTCATTACGTGCTTTGTTGCCTCAGTTTTTCCTGCACCAGATTCACCACAAACCAAAATTGACTGGCATCTTGAAACTGACATAATATTGTCGAATGCCCTTTTCGCAATGGCAAATACGTGTGGTGGTAATTTTGATACATCACTTGCATCTCTATAGTTTAAAATTGTATCATTTCCGACGAGTCCAACGTCTCTAAATGGGTTGATTGCAACTAGTAATGGATCTGCAGTAGTATATATTTGATTTACAAGGTATCTCTGTTTCAGAAAGTCCAATACACAAGGAATAGAGGTGTATGGCACTAAACCAATATCTGGATAGGTATTTGGATCAAATGGTTCATTGGCGATAAAACAGCTATCTGTCTTTGCCTCAAAAGTAGCATTAGTATCAACTTCCTTTAAAGAAAGCTTTTCTGCAGTAGAGCCTGCTTGGACAATACACTTTGCAAAAAGACTATCCGGGTCATTTAAGACTGACGGTGCAGACTCACACCATACTATAGAGCCCTTTGCTGTTTTTGCATCATAAACGAACTTTCCAGAAACCTTACGAGTTAAACCTTTAACGTCCTTCGCACTCATATTTATTCACGCTTTCCTAGTAATGTTACAAAGAAAACTAATCAAAATGCAAATTCTATAGTTACTCATGCAAATCTGTTGTACAGCCTGCACTCATTAGACGATTATGTCTTACATGATTTTAAGCGCTAACCTCATGTCTACAATAAAAAAAATTATTGAGATATAAATGCATATTTGAAAGTAATAATTTTTAATATGTAATTTGTCTATTTCTAATGAATTTAAATAACTTTTTGCGATATATATTATATCTCTATATGTAGATGACCTATTAAGTACGTATAGTTATCTTCTTGATAAATACATTTATTCATATATGAATGCAAACGAAGTAGATCCATCTTCTCTGTTTATATTACGGATTCTTTCATACAGATCTTTTACTGCGTGATTCCTATTTGATTTTGATTCAACAAAGTTTCTGAACATTCTTCTGTTATTTCTAACCATGTGTTCACAAGCACTTAGTGAAACTTTTTTAATATCGATGCCTTGGGATTTGTCACTTAACTTGTTTTCTATCTTCATAACTGAGATGTATTTTCCACTAATAAGTGATGGGATTAGCTCAACGCAATTTGATACAATCTCACTCATCTTAATTCTTAGTTTTCCTGGTGCGACCAAGTCTTCATTAGGAATTTTGTTGACGATTAATAAAAACCCCATCTCATATGCTGAATCTATCATCATCTTAATAAAGCTTTCTAGATTGAAGAAAAATTTGATCTGGTCAATTTCTGTATCTTGATAGAAATCTGATAATGTATATTTCTTCAACTGATTTAAATTTTTTAGAGAAAGTTTTGTAATCAAATGATGGAAAATGTAAGGCCCTATACTTAAGGAGTAGTCTTTAGCCCATTTTGCCACAACGTTCGAAACAGTATGCCATCCAACGATTTTGTCATTTAAAGTTGTTTTGGGATTGGTACTAATTTCATTTAATAATTTGGAGTGTATTTGTTTATTATCTTTAATTGAAAATAGGAAATGGTTTATTGAAATTAGATCAATGAAGGTTTGACATATAGTCTTTATTGCATCTTTTTTAATTTCATTCTTTGTTGTGCCTATTGTAACTATTCCATCATAATTTTCCGGATATTGTATGACTGGGATACTATACTCAAATATCTGATTAACAGCGGGGTTAAGAACGACTAAATTATTTGAATGAATATCAACCCAATTTTCACACATTGATTCCAGATCTGATAAACTAGTATTACGATCAAAATTTAGTTTTATCTTCACCGTATTTTTAAGTTGGAGAAAACTCATAGCTTCTTCGAACGCACGGTCGATGACATAGTTATTTAGGAAAATCCAGTCGGAGTAGATTAACAATTTTTTGCTTTGGAGATCTTTATGCATTTCAATTGGAGCAAATTGTAAAAATGAATAATTTGCCATTTCTGGATCAATGTAAACAAAAGT
This sequence comes from Cryptosporidium sp. chipmunk genotype I, assembly GCF_004936735.1. Taxonomy (NCBI): domain Eukaryota; phylum Apicomplexa; class Conoidasida; order Eucoccidiorida; family Cryptosporidiidae; genus Cryptosporidium; species Cryptosporidium sp. chipmunk genotype I. The sequence continues at coordinate 695,479 of NW_027125614.1, forward strand.
ATCTATATTGCCATTTAAGGCTCTAACTTCTGTGGTTGAAGGTATACCGGAATTAACTATTATTTCATTAAACTGCCTTTTAATATCATCATTGATACTTTTTTGCATTTTTAAATGATTAGAATAGTCTGATAAAGGGTGCTTTTCGACCAAGAATTGCATTGTATTGAAGATCATTTCAAATTGATGGCTTACAGAATATATATAAATCACTGTCTTTCCATATTTTTTCTCTAAATCATTGCAGAATGTTATGGTTTCTTCTTTAGAAAATACGAGTGTTTGTAAAACCCAATTAAAACAATATTTATTAAGTGTAGTTATATCATTTTCATCAATTTTGATACTCTTGAGCTTTTTTAAATCAGTTGCTTTTTTAGATGAGACTTCAGAAATCAATAAACTATTAATCATATTATATGTTATCAACTTCTTTGATGAGTAAAGGGGTGAATGAGTCGTACTAATCCATGACCCAAGTTCAATAAGTGGAGTTTGAGACATTTCTAAAATGATCTGTTCTGTAAATTCTTTTTCAAAATAAATGTTTAATAATTCAGCTTGTGAATAAAATGCATTCAACAATAATGCTGGATCCCAGAAGTAATGGAAATTATAAAATCCAACGAAGCTGTTACTCTTAATTAGTTTGTTATCATCAGATCCTTCAGAAATCAATTGCCAGTCAGCAGTAATTAAACTGGCTGAAGTGTTTGGCCAAATTAATTTATTTCCAGAGCTTGCATCATCTTGTTTAATGCGACGTATAAACTCCATTAAAAAGATCTTTCTTATTTGTTTATACACAAATGGAAGATTTGGCTCCCATATATTCGCAACTTCATCACAAATTTGTTCTGAACGAGCCTTTCCTGTTGAATATCCATACAATGATGAAAGTTCCATATTAAAAATTGAAAGTGGTGATACACTTGACAAGTATTGAACACATAAATCTGATAGATTTTTCGACATTCCAGTAGTTCCTCTTTGTAAAACGTCTAAAACAGGCCTTGAACCAAACATGCTGGGTAATATTGATGGGTCTTGAAAATATTCTGTATATCTAGATGTACTTATCAATTCTCTTTTTAGTACTTGACTAATTGTCTCAAGAATATTAATTGAACTAATAAAAGTACTTTCTAATGCTAGAGCCGAATGCTCTATAAACCAATCCAATCCATTTGTAAATGTGTTCGAAATCTGATTCCAATAAACACTTTTTGAGGAAATACCTGAGTTTTCATTTTCCTTAGATTGAATTAGGGAATCAAATCCAGACAATGACAATTTCTTTGATATAATATTTGTAATCTTCGGGCTCAATGATTCAAAGTACTTATTATCAAATAATTCAAGTAATACGCTGTTTGTGGTCATCTCTAAAAATTTGTTTCTTATTTCATTCATATCTCTTAATTGAACATCACTCCTTGGCTGTCCAGATAAATAAATTGTATTGGCAAGTGAGACTAGAGCAGGAGAATTTACAGAAATGACGGGTACAACCGTGGAGTCTATCATCTTTACTCTTTCCCAGCTACATGGAAATGGTGGCTCCAATTCAAAAAATATTCCTGGATAGATGTATTCTTTTGGCTCAGGAAATAATGGAGCATGATAAATTGCCTTCAATCTTTCTTTGGTAGTGACAAATATACCATCACTTTTAGTTTTTAGGTCAATTATTCTTTTTTCTTCCAATAGCATTTCATAGAAGAACAATACAATATGTTTGAAATCCAAGTTTCTATAGTGTTCCATAAATAATTGACTGAAAATATGAATGGTAAAGAATGGTAACTTTTCAAGATCATCCTCCCAGGAGCCAAACATTTGCTGGGCATTGCCAGCACCATTCAAATCGTTATAGAAAAAGTTTAGAACTTTGTAAAAAAAGAACATATCAAAAATATTGAACGAACGGTTTCTATTGTCTGTGTTGATAACTTTTGGTAGCTTTCTGGGCTTTATATTGATGCTCCAAATTCTTGAGATTTTCTTGAGAAGTACTTTGTTGTCTTTCAACAATCTTGGACCCTTATTAATGTATCTCTGTAGCATCCCTGCCCAATATGCTGCTCTGTTAACTTGCCAAACAAAAAGCCCGTCACAGTTAAATTTTGATCTAACTTCTAGTTCTGAAGTAATTAAAATATTAGCCTTGGGAATTTCCTCTTTTTTGTTTTCTTTTTCGATTTCCTCTTCTTCTCCGTCTTTTTTTGATTTTTCTATTCCCTGTTTTTTTACTTCATCTTTTACTTCTTCATCAGTATTTTTCTCTAGTTCTAAAACGTTTCCTATTGATGGCCAGACAGATGGAATAGTTTCTGGACTATCATCTAGAAAAGCTTCTTTTCTATGAATACATATTTTAGATCTCCAATATCTACCTTTGAATCTACTAAATTTCATATGTGGAGCTGGTCTGTTTTGAATTAAGTTCGGGATTTTAATACTTGAGAAATCTAAGTTTTGATCCATTTCAAATATCGGGAAGTAACCAAATGGTGGATTTATAGTATATTTCATATTTGGATGCAATGGTAGGGAGTAAAAGTTATCAATTAGAGCCCAAGATTCATCTCTTAAATCTTTTTTAGAAAGGTTTACTTTAACTAATTTGGCTTCCTCCTTCAAATAGTTAGTAAATAGCATGAAAACTGATTGAATACTTGGACTTGCATTGGGAATAGAGAGTTGGAGATGTTTCAACCATGATCTAAGACTAAGATCTGAACTTTTGTATTTGCTGAAAGCTTCCATAACATTGTTCGGAGTTATTTTCCAGTTATTTCCCTTGGATAACAGAGAGTTTTTGCTGATTGAATACGCAATAAATGTACTCATATTTATTTCTATTTGATGAAGATTTCTGCCAATCATAACATCAGGATGACCAATTGGCCTCTTAAATTCTTCTTGTACAAAATTCACTATTTCTTCATAGTGTTCCGAAGGTAAGTGAAGGTAATTAAAGTAGCTAAGTGGCATACTACTTAAGTCATTCGTTGACCTATGAAATGGAGTTGTAAATCTGTAATTGTTGTTTGTACTAAAAATAGATTCAAGCACTTCCAGGTTTCTAATTTGACTCTGATTTATGAAACCTTCTTCAACAATATTCATATTAATCTCTTTATGGCCATTTTTTGCATTCTTATTGATAGAGTTGAAAAAGCTAAAAAGTAATGCTTCTGCAACAGGGGCTGTGAACCATGGTTTCCAGTGCATATGCATCTCTGGATCAGATTTAACTCTCTCAAGGTGGAAATTAATTACATTTTTAGATAATAGTGATGCCCAACAAACTGTATTTGATGAATAATTTGGACTTGCATTGATTTTTTTAATATTTAACCACCAATTGCATAATCCATCTAAAGGGAATTCAAATTTTATTTCTTCCAAGAGTCCTTTTTTCGTAGATTCTTGAGGAACGTGTGAATTGAACACGCTCTTTGAAATAGTTTCTAAATAAGAACTCAGAGAAACTAGTAGCCTAATTTCAAATTCTAAAAGATCTTTACAACTCTCTACATTTCTATAGTAAGTATTTGGGTCTATACTTCTTAAGAATGGAATGATAGACTTTAGTGAGAGAGATGGAAAACTGGATATTTCCAATTTAGGTAATAGTTCTTCTTCAATTTCATCAATTTTTAACCTCAAAGATGAACTGATTGGCCTGTTCTCCATGGAATAACTTAGTTTGTAACACTCAATTAAATTTTCACCATATCGAGTAGCGTCATATGCTGGATATTCTGGTAATTCAAATGTTTGAGAAATCCAGTCTCCTGCGTTTTTCACCAGGACTCTCACTAATTGTTTATTCTTGATCCACTCTTTATCTTTAAATACTCTATAGAAAACATCACCAAATTGAGATTGAAAAACTTTTTTTCTTACAATCTCCTTGACGATTTCACACATTATTATAGGATCAAACGTTCCGTGGAAAATTGGATCGATTAATTTTCTCTGGAATTCCATAAAATATATTCTAAATGCATTCATCAGGTTCGCAACCCATATGCTATCACACTCTGATTCAAGCGATGGGTTTGGCAATGAAAAAGTATCATCAACGAAAGGGTTTAACTTTAACCTTGTTATTGGGTTTAAACTATCTAAGTCAAGAATTTTGGGATCTTGAATAGAGCTGATTACTGGGCTATTCTTTTTCTCGAACAAGTATTTAATTTCGTTAAATTTAATTTTATTCCTATCAAGCACCTTAGTTTTGCTTATTCCACCTGACTTTAAAATATATTCTGTTTGGCTCCAAACGTTGAAGGTTGAAAGTAAATAGGCTCCAATTGTTGGTTGTAGCCAAGGGATAGTTGCTTTAGCTTCCTCTTCAAGAGATTTTCCAGCTTCAGTAACGTCAATAAGTGTACCTGTGGTAGAATCTTTAGGGAAATTTTTAATTATCCATCTACAAAGTATATCTATTTCTATCTTGAATTGACTTGGCTCATTTAATTTCGAAAGAACCATTTTCATAATAATTTTTACTGAATTTTGGAAAGCAATTGCAAAATGTATTTGCCAGTTTTCTAGATTCGGACATTTTTTGGAGATTGATTCAAATGTTATTTGTTCTATTGGCCTATCATCTAACTCACGTTTAAGTTGCCTATATCCAATTACAACATCCTTTCTTAAGTAGAATTCTAATGCATCAAATACGTTGTTTGGTGGATTAAAATCTGGGTATATAATGTTTTTAGGAAGATCCTTCGCCCTATTTGAAAAAATTTGTGGGTTTAAATAAATATATTCGATTCTTTTTTCAGCCTTTACTGGCCCAGGAAAGTTCATACTTTCCATCATTAGTGAGTACCTAAGGACATATTCCGAAACATGTGAATTCTTTATGAAAGGTAGTTTATCAGCAAGAACTACGCTCAGAGGATAATTTACTGGATGTCTCCACCATAGGCACAAAGAATTTACTGGAATTTCAACATCGTTTGTCCCGAGTTTTCTTAGATCTATGAAATGATTTACAAAGGATTCGATAATTGCTGCCAATACGTGTAGATAGTTTATAATATTTTGTTGTAGTCCAACACATGACTGTTTATTTCCTGGGATGAGAATTGTATTAATATTGGCTCTGCATCCAAATGGTATCAATGCATTAATCAATTTCTTGTTAATCGGAGAAATAGTTATATCAAATGGTAAGAAAGGGAACAGAGGTGCAGAACACACTCTTATTGAATATATTGATTCAATTGAATCGATGGTATTTTTAGGATTAATGTACATATTTTTTTCGAGATTCATTCTAAATTGGTTGCTAAGCTCGATAAAAAAACCGGAGGTGGCTTTTTTTGCTTTATTTGAATTCTCCCTTGAAAAAGGAAATAATTCGTGTAAATTTTCCTTAAATAACATATTTGAAAGATAAGTTCCAAAATCAGAAGGGTTATATGGATTTTTCTTATCTTTTTCCAGATTTAATAATGTTTTACACAGTAAAGTTATCGGAATCACTGATTCTGCTGAGTTAGGAAATATATGCGAGATAAAACCCTGTGAGAATGATCCAAAACAAAGCAAATAGTTAAGTTGAGATTGTGAAACAACCCCACATTCTTCAATAGCCCAAACGTCTCTTGCAAAATCAGCTGGGCCGGATGCCAATAACTCTAATTCTGATTTGGAATTGTATCCTTCTGTTGATCGACCTTTTGGGGAGACTCCTATAACACCACAAAAAGCCAATTCTAATTCGTATAAAGTTCCAATCAAAAGCCTCTTATTTGATAAAATACTTTCATTCTTACTAACTTCCAATTCAACGTCTCTGCACAATTCTTGAAGTAATTTGTCCAAATCTGAATGGGTTCCTCCAACGACTAAATCAGCTTTTCCAGCAGAAGCTAGACCTTGGACATACGTTTTACAAATCTTAGCCACATTTCCTCCACTGGGATCAATGACATTTCCAACTTTGCCATTAATTGGGACAGTGTAATCTAAAACGACCAAAGAGTCTGTATAGCTCTCTGATGCAATACGGAATATAACATATAGTAAATATTCTGGAGGAACCAGCCAATAACTTAGGTCCCTATAAATGATTTCATTAATACAGTCACCAGAATCACAATCTGATATTAAACCCCAAATCTGATCCTTTTCATTCACGTAAGGCGAAGCTCCTCTTTTTAAGATAATCTTTTTGTACAATTCAAATAATCTGGATTTTGAAGTTTGAGATTTACTTGAAGGATTTGGAATGCTTTCTTCTGTTTTTTGATCTTGAGTTTCTAATTGACCTTGTAATTGAATTGTGTGTATCCTTTCCAGGTAACTTTCAGAATTTTTCATGATTTCAGGAAGGTATGATTCATGAGCGATAGAACAAAGCTGTTCTGCCGCGGTTCTAATTATGTGACTACTTGTAATCAATATTTCTCCATCCTTAAGAAAGAACTGAGTTGGATCACCACCTAAAAACCCTTTGCTTATTTGAGAATTTCTAAACATTATGAACTCAACACATTCAGCCTTAAAATTGGTAAGAGAATAGTTTGGACTAGATTGATAAAGGACTGAGCTATCTATAACTTTAGGCAAGCCCTTAACGAGATAATCCGATTCTTCATTAAATTCATTTTGCGCTTCAACAACTGACTGCCATGCAAGAAGTAAGCGTGCTTCTGGGCCTAAAACTCTTAATTTTTCGGATATGTCCTCCTGATTTATCAATTTAATTAAGTCTACACCGGCTTTTTTTGTTGAAGCTAACACTTGATTTGCCAAAGTACCATAGCTACTCTTGATATCCTCTTGAGCAATCTGTCGAGTTTCTTTTTTAGGTCTGGCTATAATTCTTTTTGGTTTCTTGTGTTCAAACTCAAATTTTTGAGGTTTTTCACTTTTTTTTGTTGTAATACTTCGATCAATAGTAATAAGTTTTCGTTTTTCAGGTTTTGGACGCGTGGCAATTAGATATTTCTCTTTTTCACCGGAGTCAGAGGTTACTAGACTTAGCTGACTATATTTATCGTTTGACTTTTTTTCCTCAGTTCTAACTGTTTGTTTTACATATTCTAGAGATTTTTTTGCAGCCTCATCGGTAAATACATTATTAATACCCCAGCTCTTTAATTTCTCCACATAATTCTCTAATGCTGGTATTTCTAAAACTTCAGGTCCATATTGTAAAAAGCAATATTGAACCTCTCTTGCAACTCTATCACCAAGATCTTGAAATGAGACCTTAATACCATTATTAAATATGCTAACATCACTATCTATAACCTGTGGGGTAAATGGATCTAACTCTATTCTGTTTAAAAGTCTTTCACAAGCTTGTATAATTTCTACAGAAACAAATAGATCCCTACCACCAGAGTTCTGATATATCATCGGCAATTTGTTAGCTTGCTTTAATCTATTCATCTCCCGATCTGCTAATTTCCAAGTTTCATGATCACTTATTGTACGATAGTTCACTCTATCTTTGGAAAAAATTAATCTGGCTTTATCAAAAGAAACTATATCATTATTATAGTATCCACTACAAAATGCATACCCAATAAATGTAATAGCAAATGTTAGGCATAAATAAATATACTTGGGTTTGATCATTTGATCTGTACTGTTCATATTGTTAAACAAACTTCTCAAGAATATTTTCTAATTATTCTTTACATAAATTATCAAGTTTGGTAAGAGTTTTATGAAAATTCATTAATCACGTAATTTTACAAAAATTAGTCAACATATATCTGCTTTAAATTTCTTTTATGCAATTTTTAAACAATATTGCATTACCGCTTTTATCTGCATGGGAACCACAAACATTAAGATTAGAATCTAAAAACTATGGCGGGCATTTTCAATGGCATGCTATAAAAAAAACTGTATAAAAGGTCGGAAGAGTATTGATTATACATTGTTAGTTACTATAATCAAGGCAATTTCAAACAGATTATTTATTTGGAAAGGTATATAATGGCTACAAAGTAATAATATGGCTCATAAAAAGAAAGAACGAGAGAAAAATTTGAATAGATGTTTGCTATTTTCAATCATTTTACTAGCAATTCTAGAAATAATACATGTTAATGGAGAAGAAGAAACATTATTTAAAAAATATTCATTTGAGTTAAATGGAACTAAACAAGGTGGGCATGTAGGTGGTAGCGAGTTAATTGATAAAGCTTCGGATCTGAAGTTTAAACAGGTATTGATAGAGAGAACTTGTGGTGAAAAGGGAACGAATTATTCTAAGGATGGGCTAAAATTCATTAAAAGGAATCTGGATGAGTTTTCATTAAATGAGTATTACAGACTGAAATCTTTGAAGAAATTACCCAAAATTTATTCTGGGAAAAATGAGAAATTAATGCTTAGATCTTTCAAGGGAGGAGAGATTCTTGGCTCACCACTGAGGCTAAGATCGAGAGTATTAAAGGACGAATTTTCTATTCCAGTTATTGAAGACGATTTTACGATTTTTTCAGAAGAAATAGACTCTAACGTTAATACTATTTATCCCAGGGTTATGAATGAAATTAGATATACTATACTGTTGTGTGGCGGTGGGTTAATTTCCATGCTACCCATCATCCGTTATATGAAATTGTTAAATAATTATGGAGAATATATGACTAATGATCCCATAATTTTACAAGGTATTGGCATTTATGAGAGAGAAAGGGCAGAGTCTCGACGTAGGAGTGCCAAAATTGAGACAAAATACTTATCAACATTACCATATTCAGATGAAATATTTACTGGCAAAAGAATTAAAAGAGGTGGGATTATAGTTGGAATATCTGACTCTATAGAGGAAGAACAGGATTTGATGAAGTTCGTTCTAAATAAGCAAAATTCGGATGATGGATACCAGGGAGCAGTGTTAGGATTAAATATTCGTGCAAAAGAAGAATTGTTTGAAAAAAACAGAGAGAATGCTATGAATGAAGCACAGGGACACTTTGTATACAGCTCTATATTTGATTTAGATTCTCCTAATGCATTGTTTACTATGTTTAACGAGAATTTATCTTTTGAAAATGCAAATATGGAATTTATGGGTAGTAATGGTAGGAACAGAATACCTCATCAAATAACAAGAGCGGAGTCAATCAAGAATACAACGATAAATAGAGTAAAGTCTAATTTGGTGGGATTAGATCACGGTTCAAATGAATACTCTTTAGAAGGATCAGTTGAGGCAGGTGCTATTGAGCTCGATACGAAAAAAGGAGAAACAGTTTTACCTACTTTTGATCCTCTTAATCCAGAAAGTATAATCATTGGGAAGCGAATTAGGCCAAATGATCAAATATCCACAGGATCTACAGAAAATGAAACAGAGGTGATTCCAGAATCAAAGCTGAAAACTTCAGAGCTCGAGCCGATAAAGGGATTCCCAGCAAATAATAAACTTGACAAGGTTATAAGAGAAATAATTAGCGAGTTAGAAAATCAAAGTTACCTCAACGATTTAACTAACTTGAAAACTTCAAAAACTTATGCTGAGGCTTATAGACGATTTCCTGCATATATTTCCCAAAAGAAAATCATTTCTGTTAATGATCAAGCATACATTTTTTGGGAGTCTTTAAGATTTTCGAATAATATAATGGAAAAAAAACACGGAGTCAGTGTTTCCAATTTCCCAGAAAAAGAGAATGTACCAAGTGATAAAATTTTGCCAAATAAAATCCCAGTAACAAGTAAAGAAATTACGAAAAGTTGTTATAGATTAATAAGATATTTTCAAAAACGTGGCACTCCTTTTATTTTCAGAACTGTTTCAAAGATTCAAGGCAGTAAAAATTATAATGTGAATTTCGTTGATCCAGTGAAGCCAGAATACAGTCAAAAGTATAAATTATATGCAAAAATGTTATGCAATCAATTTCTACCGGAAATTTTTGTATTCACATTCCATAGCGTATTCGATATTCTCATTTCTAAACGGGAGCAGAAATACTTCAATGAGTTGGATGAAAAAAGGTTGGAACTCGAGGTGCAACAGAAGGAGGCAGATGCTTTAAAGAAGATACGAGATTCTGTTATGTCTAGAGCGCATATTACTCCTTACATCGTTGAAAAGCCATTTGAAAGATATTTTAATGCTTGGAGGCGAAGCTTTGGGTATAACGGATTTATAGTTTATCCTCAAATTAAAACTTCAGTTTTAGAAAATATGTACAATATTGTCAAGTTTGGCCCACAAATTATAGAAAAAAAGAAGAAGAATGCCTCTCCTGATGAAGTCAGGAGTTCTATTTCGAAAGCTCTCATAAGAATTGTTGATGAATACTTTGCAAAGTTAAACATATTGGATTTGTTCTTGGAAAGAGTTCAAGTCGAAGAGTTTATCAATAAAGTTTTTTCAAATTTATTTAGCATTTCAATGAATGATTTAATTAAAAAAATGCCGATTGCACCCGAAATGGATATTAAAAGCCATGGGAACAGTTTTCACATAAAAGAGTTATTCGTAAGTTGTGTTGATTATATCAAAGCAATATTAAATTTTAATAAAAATATAAATAAAATTTCTGATAATTTGGGTTTGGAAGACAATCTTGGTAAAAGTGGTTCCAAATATTCAAATTCTAAAGTTAATTCAACTGATTTTTCATTGGGAATCAAACTTCTTGAAAATGGATATGAATCTGCATGCATATTTGTAAGTACCTTATTAAAACCAAATATTATCGAGTACTCTTTAGTAATGGGATCAAATGGAACAGTTACAAAACTTGTAGAAAGAATCAAAAGTTCTTTTATTCACCAATCTTTGACTGATGGTTCTAGTAAGATTCCTCTTGAACTTGGATTACAAATGTTTGAAAACAGTTATATTGATATTTATAAAAGGGTTTCTGAGCAACATGGAATACTGTATTTTATACCTGCAAATGAAAAACAGTATTTTGATTCTTTCCCCATGTTTAATGAAATGTCTAAGCGTAACCGTCGTGAATTGACGTCTGATACCATTAACTTTTCAGAAATTGAAAAGATATTTCTAAGTGTATTCGAGAGTATTATAAAATCTAAAGATAAAGGTAGAAGGTTGGAATTCTTTAATGAAAACATTATGGCAGAGTTTATTTTTGGAATTTTGACTGAAAAGAATGTAAACGTTCCTTTGGAAATAAAGTCCTTCCCTCCCTTTCCAGCTTCTCATAAATATCCTTGGTCACCTTTTTTTAATAAAGGACTAAACAAATGGTGTGTAAGTATGATCAACTCTCTTGTTGATCAGAGGTTATTAAGTAGTACTAATGATAATAAAGTTTTTGACAGAAATAATATTGAGTCAATAATCAAATTAACATGTACAGAAGAAACAATACTAAAGATTCGAAACAATATAGAGTATGAAGCAGATGAAATTTTAAGGAGGAACTTTGCTTATCACTTAGCAACCTCTTTTGTATATTGGTATTATTATATTCCTTTACCAAAGTGGGTATTCTTTGAGAATTGGGAAAGTATATATTCCTCCAATGCAACAATTGCACTTTCTGAGGAGCCTGAAATTAGTCTGGTTACTTTCATTTTATTTAAATGTATTGCAGATCTAGAATATTCTGGAAATACTCCAAATGGAAAGGAAATGGCAATAATTAAAAAAGAATTATCAGAAATGGGTAATAATTCAACAGGAAATAAAGCAAAGATTGCTAAGCTGAACATATGGGGTAACACTTCAATCAAGTCTGTTGATGGGGGAAAAGCTAGTTTAGCATACTTTCTTTTTCCTAACGTAATTGGCAGAGATATTCTTGCTAAGGTTACTCCAGAAGATGTTCTTGCTTTCACAGGCCCTCACGACATATTTTGGGTTGGGGCAGATGAAAAAGAATTTCTTCCCATGTGTTTGAATTCTATTGAAAAGTTGAACGAATATTTGGGTTCAAAAAAGTTAAATTCTATCGAAGAAATTAACATTTGGATTTCTGATGATGTGAATTCGAGAGAATTATTCTGCAGAGATATTGCTGGTAGATTTTTTTATACAAGGTTGTTTACAAACAGTGATTCTGAGTTAAGTGAGGTGAACCCCAAACAAGTATTTTCAATAGAAAAGCTTAAGCTAAAAAGATCTCAGTGGCTAGCAATTCAAGAAGCTATAAGAAGAAGAACAGAAAAAGAGGAGAGTACATCAATATCACACCATGATGAAGGAGAAAATCAACTGATTAGCATGAATATTTACTCGAGCTTCGTTCTTGACTTCCAAGAGTCAGATGAACTAACTAGTCCAGGATCTTTCATGAAGAATTGCATTGCTGCATTTGATACTGCAATGCTATTTCCAGAAGGAAGCCCTTACAAGTTGAAAATTTTGAACAAACCCAATGAGACAATCAGAGATATTTGTGATGAATCCATGAAGTTATTCTATTCATCTGCAGTTCCAATGGCTTGGGACGAACAACAATCTCAATTCAATCCGATTTATTTGGATGATAAATATTCAGTTTCCAGAATAGCTCTAGCACAGCACTATGTTATATTGGAGCAAATTAATGAACAAAATGAATTAGGTGATTACTCAATTAGAAGTTCTGAAAGGTTCAACAATTTATTTTCTTCATTGATAGGCAACATTGGAGTTTCTGATTCCAGCTCTAAATTTATGAATATATGTTCTGAATATATTTGGGAATGCATTAAGAGAAAGATACTGTTTCTTGGAAATGGCTACGACATCTCGAACAGTAATGATCTTATTGAGAATATTTGTAAAAAGTCCTCATATAGATACTTTGTTTCAAATGTTCCAATTAAAACTGAGGAAATATCATTGCAAGTAAAGTCTGGAAAAGAGATTTCAGAGTGGCAACGAGTAAGGTATAAAACTGGACAGTGGAAAATGTTGGAGAGAGTATTTAACTCATTTGCAAGTGGATTTCCTGGCGGTTATGAGGTAGCTATTTCCAAAACTTTCAGACTTCCTAAGTATATGCAGCTAGCGAATTTCAATACTAGTGAAGACATCTTTACTATTGAAGAGGATTGTAAGAAGGCAATGAGCTATTTGATTAATCTTCATTCTTGTGCTTCTAACTTCGTTCTAATTTTTGGGAAAGTAACCGAATTTTGTGATAATGTATCACAAGCATTTAAACAGAGCAATTCATAAGGAAATATATTAAAATTACCTATTGTTCTTTATAAATAAGAAAAATTCACACTAGCTATAGAATAATTTGATTAATAAGTTTTTATATTATTTGAAATAAATTCAGTATTTGCATTTTTTTAATAGCCGCTTAATAAATATTATTAGATCATGATTAAATTCATGTAAAATTTATATAGGACGAATGCACAAGTAGCAATAAAAAAGTCACAAAATTTTGATCAAAAGATGAAACTAGATGAATTATTTTATATATCACTTCTGATTTTTTATTTCTTAATTTTTTTGAAAAGTGCAAAATCTAGTTCAACTATCACAGAGAAAGATACTATAGATAAAGAGGTCGCACCTGGACTACCTTTGTTAAATGATGAAGAAGTTTATAGCTGGAACACACTAAGGGATTATGTTGAATATTATGAGAGTAATGTTGAAATCATTAGAGAAAAATACCCTTCTCTGGAGGATCATATAATAAAAAGTCAGTGGTTTTCTATAATTGACGTTTTGCAGTGTGAATATGAAATAGACCAGGACAAAGCATTATTTCCACCTAGAATAAAAATTAAAAACCTTCCAAGGATTATAAATGATGTAAAGTCTTTATGGAAAGAAAAAAACTTTCTTTTTGTTTCTCTAGAAAAATCTGAATTTATACAGAGATGTATTTCGGCAGTTAGAAATTTAATTTTTCATAAAAGCATTACAGTAGAAACTTATGATAAAAGCTTTTTAAAGAGTGTATGTAACGATTCCTCAACAATGTTTTTTAATCCTGCAATGCTTTACGAAGAGTTAAAAACAAAAACAGATTTAGAAAAACAAAGAATTCCAATTTCAAGATTAACATGCATAGACAAGCATAGGATTCGAATTGGGCAATGGTCTGCAATTGTCCATTTACATGCTCTTGATTCAGAGGACGGAAGAGATAGAATTTTCAGTGATAATGATTCAATTGAAAAAGATTTTCTTCCATATTCTCCACCTGATTCATTTTCTACAGAAATTGAAATTGAAAACTTTGAGTTAGTGTGTAGAGAGGTATTATCAGATTACTATTCTAGAGCTGAAGATAAGGATGTGATTTTACGAATTTTTTGCAAAGATGCTAAGGATATTTATTACAACAACCCACTAGAAGTACATGGGAAATACGCTATTTATGGTACTTCAATTGAAAAGCTCAATCTGAATGAGATTAAAAAGAAAGCTGGAAAAGTTAACCCACCATCTTTAATGGCACTTAATTTAATGGAATATCGTTCTTTAAGAATTAGTGAGTGGGTAGTAATCGTTGAGCAGCTTAACATTGATAAGAAGTCAAAACCTCGATATGATCGTGTAGTTGGAAATATTTCGATAGACCCAAGACCTTATGGGTTTATTGCATCATTAAATTTCAGAGAATTTGAAGAGGCATGTATAAACGCACTAGTCAATAGAGTTAAAAAACAGGAGGAGATAATGAAATCAATACTTAATTTTGAAATGAATCCTGAAAATATTGAATTAGATGAAGAAATTGAATGGGAACGTCAGTACTCTATCGAAGTCATTGAGCCAGATAGTTTTTGTAAGGATGCAGCGGGGGTCTATTTCAGTATTAGCCGTGATTCATTTGCTGTAATGAGAGAGTTACCATTAACTAATCCTCTGCAGTTAATTGATTCGGGAAGAAGCTTATTAAAAAGTGATTTACCTCCTAAAATATTGGACCTAAATAATGAAAGGTCAGCTCGTGGATCTGAGAGAATTAATGATATAGGCTGGAGGGTTGAGGCGGCTAGCTTTCTTTGGGAGAAGTTAATAAAGTCAAGAGTTCATTCTAGAATTGAAGATACAATTACAAATATACAGTGGCAAACAATAAAGCAGCAAGCAAATGGGTTTATTTTCTTAGATATTGGAATTGATGGGTTTTATAATGAGATAGAAGATCCACCAAAAAGTATTTTTTCATTTTCAGATGATCCATTTGGAATGTACAACCAATGCTTACATGCATTTTCTGAATCGAATAGGAGAAGAAATCATCTTAGTTATTTTGATAAGCTACCCAAATTTAGCTATAAGTGGACAATTTCTAAAAATATATCAGAGAAATTACTTGATAAAGGCATAAATTCTGAAAACTTTGAAAGTTTCAAAGAGTATTCAAATCCAGTTAAACAGTCTTTATGTATGGAGGCAGTAAAAGAATACTTTGAGAACGTAAGTGATTGCCCAGTTGTAAAAAATGAAATAGAGTCGATAAAGTTTGGTGTAAAGAGTGTGTTTCCAAATAATCCTTTCCCAGACGCAAAAGATCCAATGTTTGCAGACCCAAACGGCGAACTAGAAGCTAAGGAACAGTGGAACTTCATTTATGAATATTCTTTACAGTCTCGTAATCAAAAGCTAAGAAATAATAATTTGAATGAAAACGTCATAATTGTGAGCCAAAAGATGCCTCTTTCATATTTAGAATTTAGAAATTTAGGTTGGCGTACTAAACATGAGTGTTATCAAGACATGGCAATTAACTGCATTCAATCTTCATGGAAAATGGTGGAATCTAATTGGAAGAACCAAAATGTCCAGACAGATCTTGCGTCTGCATTAGCTATATTTTGTGATAGTGCAGCAATTGTTTATTTTGAAAGAAAAAAACAATGGAGGCAATTAATTAAGCTGATGGAGACACCGAAATATTCGTCTTCTTTCTTTTGGATAAGAAGAGGGTCTTATTTACCTAGGTCATATAATCTACTGAAAGTATCAATTAATAATGGTAAAGAGAGTAGGATAAGCGAAGAAGAGTTGCAGATTTACAAACAATCTCTGGTAAATAGTATTATTGAGTTAGTAAATTATAGATATTTGGCCCCATTGACAGTTGATATCGAGAAATTATGTAATTCACTTGCAGTTGATATGTCGGTGGCAACAACAAGAGGAATTTGGATAGGTCTTGTGCCTGTTGACTCTGAAGTAATTATAGAAATGGAAAAGCTTTCAAATGACAATATTCATCTAGAAAAAAAGGATGATGCAGTCGGCTATCATCCAATAAAAAATCAATTCTCTCCTAGAAGAAGAGTTATAAAAAGCGAATCAGATTCTAAAATTCAAAGACTTAAAAGGAATAAGGATGAACGAGCTGTTTCAATGACGAGCTTGAAGTCGCCAATTAAGACTACTGTAATGCCAAATATTAGATTATTACAATATAAAAAGATAGTAGAAAAAGACGAAGATGACTTACCACTTGAATACCCTATTAAAAATAGTCAAAGGGCAGATTGGAGGAAATATATTAATAGAGGAATTGACCAAGCAGAGCAGAATATTAATCAGAAAAGCATTCATGATTTTTATAAGGTTGGTTGGGGAAAACCTTTTGGACAAAGCAGTAAGTACAAATACGGTTATGTTACCTATAATTCGAAAGCTCCATATATAAATAAGAGAATTCCGTTTAATAGGCAAGTGAATGGTTTTGATTATGATGATCCGTACATTCCTAGGAAAGAGAACGGAGTTAAACTTCTGACTAAAGTCTCAGATATTTATAGAAGATCTCCGAGCTCACATATAGGTATTCAGAAAGATGAACAATCAGCTTTTATTAATACTCCATCGCTATTTTTGGGTAAAAAAATGTCAAATTATCCATTTAAATTAGAAGAATTTGTTAATGTACCAGATATTCCAAGAGCTAAAGCATTATCAAAGAAAGAAATTTTAGAAAGAGCAAAGAATATTCAACTGGAGGATAGCGAATTTGATGAGTCAATTGATGCTGATAATATTATTAATTATTTACATAACGTTAAAAAAGATGATTTCAAGGAAGCTGTAGCTTTGGATGATAAAAAAGAGGAATCAAAAAGTGAAAATTACCTTGAAAAAAATTACTCAGTTCCATCGACAGAAATAATTCATAGTATTATTAAGTCATCTGAATACTATAAAATTAAGGCAGATTGCATTCCTCATTTAGGTTATTCAATCGGAAAAACATTAAATGAAAAAGATTTAATGAGAGGAGCCAGATTCGTATATAGATGTCTTAGAATGGATGGCCATTTTGTCACGCCACGGACTGCATATAGAATTTGGATTAGATCTCAATTTTTACGAAGAGATACCCCGAAAGTTCCACTTTCTCCTTATAAAGAGGAAATGAAAAGATTTATTAAGAGAAGAAAGGATGACGACAATCAGATTTATTGCCCAGGAAAGTATCAGGATCAAGTTGATGAGATGGCTGATACAATAGCTACTGCAATATATATAAATGGTCTTTTTCCTGCGGATAAGATGATACAAATCTGTAATATTGCAAGAGAATTCATATATAAAAAGATAGACACTATTAACCAATGTGTCAGGGCATTTAGGAGGCATATTTCCAAGATAAATGGAAATTATGTAATCAATCATAAGTTATTTCCAACAATTTGTACTCACATTGAACAAGAATTTGGAAAAAACTTATTTTCATCTAATTGAATTTATTTTTAGATTTTACGCAAAACTGTATATTATTAGATTAAATTAATTGCTTCGATTTTAGTATTAAATCATTAAAAAGCATAGTGCTAAATATATAAAGTATTCAAATTAAAATGTATCTATAAAAAAAACAAGTCTATAATAAATCACTTTGGGTACCTTTTTTCTCCGGTAAAGAAAAAAAATTCAAATCTTGTTGTTATACTAGTGAAAATATTTGATAATTAATTTATATGCTTAAAATAATGCGATGTAACAACCGCATGATCAAAAATGTTGTGATTCAATTGTAAAGAATCTATCTTGGTAATAAAACATGCATAAATAATGGCGCCTGATATTTTAAAAACAGTAAAATTATACAATCATAAATACAAGCTATTTGAAAGATGTAAAAACTCCAATTAATAGTGCAACTAGTCAGTAATTTATTAATTTTTATGCATTGATAAAGGTTAGAAATGAAACTAGTTTATTCATTTACAGCTCTTTTTATATTCATTCTTAAATTGGTTGCTATCGCAACAATCCAGGATAGAAATAATTCAACGAGAAGTGTTGCTGCCAGCTTACCACTCGCTGAAGTATCTAGAATCTCGAAAATTGCAACAAGATATGTTTCTGGTGCAAATATACCAGAAGTAGTTAACAAGCCTGGTTGGGGAGCTAAGATTTCTGTAATAAATAATTATAAATCGGCTATGTTTAGAAGGCAAATTTGGTCGCAAATCTTAAAAACTTTAAACGAACCTGTTATTGGATATAACGTCACAATTTCAAATTATTACATAAAAAACCCACCACCAGTTCAGGCTTTTATGAAATCTGAATTACCAATAGAAATTAATAGTCAGTGTTTGAATGCGTTCAATTATTTTTATGTCTATCCAAACTTAATAAGTTGTACTCCATCGCCTTCTAGAGAGCTGTTGGAGATTCTTTTCAGGTATATTTGTATGAAGTCTGTAAAAAGAATCTTTTTAACATGGACAGGCTCTATTTTCATTCTGAGAGAATTAATTGAAAAAGCCATGTTTTCAATTAAAAATAATAAAGTTCCCCAATCAGTTTTCAATATTTTGATGAGTGAGTACTATCAGAGTCCATATAAGGGTTTCGTCCCAATTGGGAAAAAATTGGGGAAACATATAAGCATGGATATAGAGGGGCAAAATATTTGGCAATTTATAGTTGCCAGGAGCAAGCTCTTATATAATATTGACTCACCTACAAGAGCTGCCCGTCGTGGAGAATGGGCATTTGTGGTGATATCTGGTAATCAAACCCCAGCAGAGTTTTTGTATATGAGGGAAATACGATTTATGAATACGGACTCTGTGCAATTAATCACTGCCATACTATTTACCATGATAATGTTCAAAGTTAAAAACCCTTCAAAATTTAAGTCATTTGAAGTAGTAATTGAAGACCACAACAAAAAAGTAAAGAAGAGTATTAATTCCAACTTGTTGTTAGCATTTGCAGCCAGAATTGCTACATATTATTCTTA
Organism: Cryptosporidium sp. chipmunk genotype I; assembly: GCF_004936735.1. Lineage (NCBI taxonomy): Eukaryota > Apicomplexa > Conoidasida > Eucoccidiorida > Cryptosporidiidae > Cryptosporidium > Cryptosporidium sp. chipmunk genotype I. The sequence goes on from NW_027125614.1 coordinate 714,639, forward strand.
TATTATAAACGACTGGAATGATCAAATTGATAACCTAATGGAAATTGATTTGGAAGAAAAAGAAAAAAAAAGAGATCAAACATTTATTTGGCACTCAAAACCGTTACTTTCATTGGCTTTTGAGCCTGATATTACAGTACCTGATGAACTAGTTTCTAACTGTGTAAGGTATTGTGAAGATTTAGTTTCAAGAGGTGTTGTTTCTGTTGTTGGTGTTAATGATGGAGTAGAGTCTTCTTCATTTCTACAAAGAAAATTAGAATATATTTGTAAAAAATTACAAAATAAAATCTTACCATATACTGAAATTTATGTTGAGCCAGAGAAAAATTTACCGAAATCTATCCTGAAAAGTTCAGTGAAGCCCTCTAGTCCAAAGAAGAAAAAACTGAGATTTGATACTAACGTGCAAGTTTCGATATATAATAAAGGTGGACACATTGGCGAAAGGACTCCTATAGGTAATTTCACACTTGGTGCATCATTAAAAACTTCTTTAATGAAGCCAGAGGGAAGCTCAACTGCAAGACCTGAAGTTCCAACAGGTAATATTGAATCTCGACCCCCCAAGTGGGGAGAGAATTCTAATGCAGTCTTGGACAGTATTGATCTTGAATACTTTCAAAAAGAAGATCTATTGGAAAAAACACCATACCCATTTGAAGACGAGGATTCTTTCACAAATCAAAGCAATTCTGAGAGTGCTATGCCTGTAAGCTCATCAAATATGGCTTATAATGAAAAAAGCTAGCTCAAGAAATCCTGATACGATTATGACACAAGGTTGAATATTCAAAATTTAATTCTAGGTCGAATATTTTTAATATGTAGGGAAGTTCAAACAATTATCCTTTTTACATTAATAATATTTGAATTGTGGTTTATTTTTCGAATTAATTAGGATTTAAATATTATACAATGATTTCATTCGATATTGTTGATTGTGAGAAAGTTACGTCAGAAACGAGTATATCAGGCATGATCCACGGTCCAAATGCATTTACACAAATCGTTTTTAATTCATTGTCACTTGAAATAAACACAGGAATATATTTGATAAGAACTTTAAAACATTTCTTAGCTGGCCCATTTGGGGGAGCCTCCTTGGTGAAGCTATGTACAAACTTTACAATATCACTAATACTAAAGCCACCGGGCATTATGGTTTGTAAGTGTCCAAATAATACTGAACCTCTTAAAGGTGCGGAGAGCTTTGAAAAGCCATTTCTTCTACTTTTTTTGGGTGCTTTTGATTCGAAAATAAATCTAGCTAATCGTAAGGATGCAGAGTTAGTACCAAAATCATAATTTATTGTTTGTTGACTTTGATTTAAAGCATTGTTTATGGTATCATCTACGCTAATTCTTCCAATCCGCCCATTTAATATGCAGCTTGCCATTTTCCCACATGTTTCATCAATATTTATATGTATTTTATCTCCAATTATTTTTAAGATTTTAATTAAAGACTTTCTGCAATTTTCTGGGTCAACTGATCTGGTTGTAAATGATAATGCTGATGAGGAGGAAGATGATATAGCAAAAACTATTCTAGGCCAAAGAAAGTTGGTTATGCTCGAATAATCCATCGGCGAGGTAATAGCTGAAAGATACATACAAGCAGCTGGCTTGGTAACACCAGGAGGGATATGTTTCTCTAGAATAAATGTCCCGATCATCCAATCAGCAATTCTAGAAAGAATGGTTGTGTCTGAAATGAGTCTCATTTCATCAACTGACAAATAGCTTGATGAATCAGAAAAAATTCGATTGCATATCCTTGCAACCTCAGAAATTTGTGAAAGTCTGATATCGTATGATGCTCCAATTTTCATCATTGATATTGTACACTCTACTGTTTGAAATTTAGAGTTTTTTATCAAGTCCACGATTAATATCATTTCTTTTGGAAGATCAGAATGCAATACATCTTCATCGGGAGTTGTGTTTTTTATCAAAATTTCCATTTCAATCCATAGCTGGTATGATTTTAAACCACTGGTATTTCCCAATATTCCCACCATTTTATTTAAAGTTTCCCACATAAAATTTCGATTTCTCTTTAATGCAAAATCTACATATTTTTTTGATTTTGACAGGCCTATTAGAGCAGAACTATGGAAAGAATAATCACTTAAGCACTGTTGTAATTTCTGGCATATGACTGAAAATTCGTTAGGACTAACACCAGGAATTGTTAATTCTCCAGCTACTAGTGAAACTCGAAGAGATTCTTCGCAGTGGGTATCTGAAACTAACAATCCACCAATCCCAGGCATTATTACTGATAATGATTCTTCAGCTGATCTAAAAAAATCAATTCTTTTCGCCAATCTTCTGAATAATATTGCAACTTCCAAGTAGATTATATCTGGCAACATAAATGTATTCTGAAACTTTATGGCTTCTATTACCTCCTCTGAAGATAATTCTATGCACAACGCGTTTGAATGAAAGATTTCATTAAGGCTTATAACATTCTTGTCTGCTTGATTAACTTGGGTGTTTATGACGGATTTGGTCATTAATTCAGTTGAAGTTGACGTGGTTATTGGAGTGTTTGTGGTTGTAAGAGTAGTATTTTCTACTGGCAAATAATCTTGACTAGAATTTGAGATCTCAGTTTTATTAGAATTTTGTATTAAGCTAGTTATATCAAATTTAAACATTTTCCTGATTGCGGTCAATTCACCATTTCTGTCTTTTCTTTCAATTTCCTCTAATTCCTCTCTTGAAGGTAACTCTATGCTAAATTTGAAATCTGTGCAATAACAAATTTCATGTTTGTTACTAATTTGTTGATCCAATTCACTGTTGTAGTGTTCTTTTATACAGCTCTTAAAATTGCTATAATCATCAAGAAGCGTATTGATTTCAGTCAACCCATTAGAAGGTTTGTAAATTAAAATTTTAATATAATAGTTTTCTTTTTTTTTCACAACTTGATAAATAATACCTAAGTTTTCAATTTTATTGATTAATTCAGTATCGAAATCTTTAATACATATCTCTAAAGATTTGTTAATACTTATGTATACTGATTTAGAAATTGATGATATTTCAAAGCATCCCACACATTTAAGTTGCATATAAGTTGAAAATATGAATAGAATTAAATAAATTAAAACCCATTTGTATTTGTAAATTATTAAAGAATTTTTAGCACTCATTAATAAAATATCCGACTTCCCAGTTGCCTTTTATTCTTTCATTTGTTAGTTTTCACCATTCTAGAAGAATAACAAGATACCCTGAGCCTAGGTTTGGCGGGAAATGCAATGTTGCAATTTAATAAAATTATTCGTTTAATTAGTGAATTAAATCAACGTAAATAACAAGAAATCGAATTTTCGGTATTATTCAATATTTATTAATATAACTAGTTTTATCCCAGAAAATAAGATAACATAATACTTTTTTATTTTAAGAAATGGATGTAAGGAATCCACCAGAAAAAGTTAGATGGCTCCCATTAAAATTCTTACCTATTGAGTGCTGAGTTCTCGTATTGTTTTCGTATGAACTACCTTCTTCTGGCATATAGAAGTCATTTTCAATACGTACTGAGCTTTTGTTTACTTTGGATGTTTTATAACCTACTTTGTTCGACAATGTTCCAAAGCTATCTCTAATATCCCCAATAATATTTGTAGAACATCCTGAAAAGTGTTGATTAAAGTTTCTATGAAGATTTGAATTATTCAATCTAGTGCCAGCTAAATTATCTGATGATTTTTCTAATTGGGTACCGTAGTTCTCTGATTCACCATATCCAATAATATCAAGTTTCATTCTGCTACAACCTGGCTTTCTAGTATATAAGGGAACGCAGCAGCCAAGAGAAGAATCATAAACTATACTTCTTTTGAGAGAGGCCTGCCCAACTTTCGGAGTTTCTTCGTGACTATAATTTTTTTTTGCATTGTTATCGCTATTATTTTTCCAGTTACTTGCCTGGAAAATATTATAAATTTTTTCCGAACAAAGATCAGATCTAAAACCTAAATTTTTTTTTTTATCTTCAAAAGCTTCTATATTAGTATAACCTATTAAATCTTTTACTTCATCTCTTGAATTATTAGGAATATATGCCTTTCTACAAATATGTGTTTGAGAATTTTGACAAAAAAATTCCATTATAGGTAAAAATACATTATATCTTAATTATTATAATTTTAATATAATCGTTAAATAATTATTTTTTTTACTAAAATTCTTTTTTAGTGTGAAAATTGCACCCTGTTACACACAATTTTTATAAATCAAACTTAAAAATTAAATTTCTGAATTTAATGACTGAATTTATAGAATTAAGAAAAATATTCAAAATCAATAATTAGATAATGCTATAGGCTAAAATTATAATTGATTAGTCAATCAATTCCGAAAAATTCTTATCAATTTTTTTATTTTTTGTAGGCTTTTTTTTAATTCCATACTCATTCTCAGCTATTTTTTTTGTTGAAACAGCTCTAATTGATGCTTTGTCGTCTCTGGAACCGGAATCAGGTAAATCTAAAATATCTCTGATATTAATGATTTTGTTTCTTGACAAACCATCTGTACTTTCCACTTGTTTCTTTTCAGTTGATTTTCCTTTGTGATTGACTCTTTTTTTCTTAGAATTTAATAATATACTCCCAGAACCCAAATTAATAGATGAAGTAGAGTATGTAACAGAGCTTCCAGTATTTCCGTGATTGCAACTCTCTTTCATGCTTTCATCACAAAGTTCTGCCGGAATTTCATCCATAGAATGAGATTTTCTTGAAATCTTGTTAAAGTTAAATTCTTCCATAATTACTGGGGAAATTTTCTTAGTTTCTTTTGAAAACCCTTCTCTAATTTTTCTCACTGTAGGCTTTTTACTTTTTAAATAACTTCTATCGAAGGGTTTGAATGATTGATTTTCCTGTTCACCTGGCTGGCTTGATAAGAGCATTTCGCTTGAAATATCAGATGGCCACTGGCTGAACCATCTTCTTGAGACATCATGACAGAATATTTCAATAGCATCTTCTCCTTCATAAACCATTTTATATAATTGCTCTCCATAATAATTCTTCTTTTGCCTTAAGCTCTTAATTGCATTTGAACACATATTAGTGAGAATAGAAATTTTTGCATCGACTTCATTTACAGAGCTAGTTGCAATTTGTTGATCAACATAAAGCTTCCTCCAAACATCACCCAATAAAGAACTGTCAGTTGGCATTGTAGGGGCCATAAATATCCCCGGTTTTCTTGCTTCATTGGCAATGAATGACCACTGTTCATTAACATCGTCCAAATGGTAGCGCAATTGTCTGGACTTGTCTTTCGGAGTGATGAATGCTTCTTTTTCATATCTATCAGTTTCTTTAGACCACACATTGGGGAGAGAACCTTTATATTCTTCTGGGATTCCTTTTTCTGAGTATATTGAAATATAAACAGCACTACAGAATGACAAAACTTTTTCTTCTCGTGCTTTTGAATTATCTGCGTTAATTAAGATCGAGAATTTATTTCTTGGAAGATATTCCCAGTACTTTCCTTCTGGTTCCGTACTTGTTGGCTTGTCACGGACAATTAGTCTGTACGCAAGTTCTCTAATTCCTCTTTGGCAAAAATAAATAAAGTTAGAATACAGTCCAAATGAAAACTTAAATCCATTTGGAATGGAATTTATAGGAATTCCTTTGACAAATTCTGACCATTTACTGAATATTGCAATTCTTTCCCATTCTTGCTCCCTATTGATTGGCAGATCTGTAACCTTTTGAGGCTCATAGATAACCTCAACATCATTTTTCTTCATTTTATCTGCATTAATCCATTCATTTTTTTCTCTATCCCAATATGGGCCCTGAATGTTTACCACTTCTTTTTTGGGAATTTGTATCTCTTCCAATAGATCAACTAAACCAACCAATACTTGATTTAGCTTTTCATCTTTAAGTATTCTATATAATGAGCTACCATCTTTTTGAAAGATATAATTGATTAAATGATGTCTTCTATTTGGAAGTATCAGCATATTACCTTTTTCCCCTATAAAGATGGGGTTTAGTTTCTTTTCTGTCAACTTTATTGATTCGAAGTTATCGAGTAACTTTTGTAAATAGTTCTGATCAATTTCCGATGACCTTTTCTTTAATTCTTCCTCATTATATCCAAATTTTATCCCTATTTTGCATTCTTTTAAATATTGTAAAAGGCGTCTTGTTGCTAATTCATATGGAAATAGTGATTCCTCTAGCAGGCTTTGCATTGAACCCAGCCAAAGTTCAGAGTTGTGCCTCAAATTATCCTCCAAAAACACCTTGTTTTTTTTGTAATTTTCGAATTCATTTGGAACTTGATCTTCGAAACCATTTCTTAAATAAAGTTGCAAACGGATCCCAGTTTCAGCCATTAATATATAAAACCCCTTGATAAATTTGTCCAGCGTTCCGTATTCATTTGGAATAGCATCAGCTAGTAGAGGCCTTAAAACTGATTCTCCGTACAATTGCCTGGATACTAATGGAGAACAAGGTAGTTTAACAAGAGCTTCAATTTCTTTCTTTTGTTGCTCTGTTGCCTCACTATGCATATTTTTATTTGTGAAATTTGGAACAATACTTTCTATATGGTCCATAATTGCTCCCAGAGAACTATTGCTCATCTTTTGAATCATTTCAATCAAAGAATTTACAGAAATAGAGGGTTCATTATTTAAAAGGTCATCATCATCATCGTTTTCCTTTATTTTAAGTCTTCTTCTTTCCAATATTGTTAGTAATATTTTAGAGAGATTTCTACTAAAATAGTTAATTTCATTCTGGCTTAGGCCAGTATTAGCAAGTACCTTGTTAAATTCTGTTTCGCTAAAGTGGTTAATAGTCTTTACTAAGGGCTGAATAATCCCTATCATTGATCTGATTTTCTCTAATGTATTTATTCTATAGTAGCCATGTTTGGTATTAAGCTCGAAAAATATACGAATCTCAGCCTTTACAATTTCTGGAAGTAAATCTAAAACCTCAATAATGTGTGGAGTATAATAATTTTGTCTCTTTCCCCTTTCTTTTAATATTAAGTCATAAAGCTTTTTTATCTGAGTCATAATGTTTGGTGTTAATGCCACATGCTTATATGCCAAGTATTCAAGATTAGGTAATGTTACCACTGAGAGATCTGTATTTAATATAAGATCCATCCACTCATCAAAAACACTATTCCGTTTCTTTTTATTCGCTTTATTTGTATTTAACAATAATAGATCTCTCCTACCTCTATGGTTGTTAATAAATTGCTCTAAAAGATCAGATGTTGGGCCAAGTCGAAGTAATTTTACAGCAACAACTTCAGGGTCATCGCTATCTATTGCATCCCTAAGTTGTAACAAAGTTCCTGGAAAATACTCTCTGAGTCTTAATGGATCCTTTCTCAGAGTATTCAAATGGAGTTGCTTGACGATGTGCAGGAAGTTACGCAAAAGTGTTTGCTTTGTAATTAGTTCTGCTTCCTGAGAGCTTAATAAAGAGCCATATTTTCCACCATGCTTTGCTCTAGCACCAGCTGAGATTCCACGAATATCAATTTGACCAGTAATGGTTTCTATACCTACAGAGTCGAAATAATCAATATTTCCCAAACTTTCTATTTCGCTTTGTTTCTGAGCAAGTGTTGCGGGCCTTGGTCGGAGGCCATTAAAGTAAAGCTCAGCTGCATCTAAGCAAAACTTCTGCCTTATTAACCCGTCCTTAGCAATTTTCAAACCTATCTTGGCAGAAATACCCTTACTTCTCATATCAAGAAGAGCCTCACAATACTTATCTGCAAGTTCAAGTTCATTCAAAGACGGAGTGAAAATATTCCCCGCAAATGGGTTTACAGGAAGTACCCCGTACACTCTTTTTAAACCCATTTCAGAAGAGTCGTGTTCAACTTGTTGCTTTAAAGCAAACCATTGCCCGCTCCTAAGCCTTATATAAAAGTTATCTTTTTTCTTATTTTCAGGATCATTTTTTATTTCGTTTAACTCTTCCACGAATAGAGGATTAAACTCATCTTCATTATATCCCCCATTTATGATACTCTCCAATGATTCGGCAAATTCTGTGCAAATGCAGTAATTAAGAATTACTAAATTTATTATAAAGGTTATTATGATCTGCAATCTGTAACTCATAATAAACTAGTGACTGAACTTTATAAGAATAAGGTGACCATAATATATTTTGATACAGCTAAATACATAAACTGTAACTATATTGAAATACTTTATTTGCCTTTTATTTCTACTTTATTCTTTTTAATTACTTTTCTTAAATATGCATGCTTAGCTCTGATGTCAACATAAATAAAGCGGCACTGTGGTGGCGGTTCAAAAATTTAGATTTATGCCATTGACATAATTTTAGATTTAAATAAAGAAATAAGTGTGAAATGAATGGCAAGAAGCTAATAAGTAGAAGAATGCCAAATTCAATAGATGGTTCTATTATTACATGTTATTTTTTTGCATTTATCATTTTTTTGGTCATAAGAGTCGGAGGTACTAATAATGAAAATATATCACCTAATTTACATTCACATTCAGGGGGCAGTATGTTGTGGAGTATAATAAAGAATGAGCTTATAACAAATAGTTGGATGAACTTGAGTAGAATACCAGCAGAAATCACCAAAAGTGACATGGGTACTGCAATTGGGATGATAAATATCTGTAGTTCAAATAAAATCAAGATAAAAAAGCAGATATCTTTTGAGTGTATAAACAAACTTCGCACACTACTGGATTACACAAATAAAAAAGATAAAGGGTACTCGATTAGAGTTAGGAAAGGAGTAAACTTTCATGAAGCCCTCGCAAGGCTTTGCCTAGATGCTGCAAATAAATATCTGAATAAGTCAAGTAAAATTTGTAAAGACAAAGAATCTAATAGAGCTTTGACTAAGGACAAAAAACTGGATAGAGACACAAAAAATATCAATAAAAAGGTGTATATTAATAGCTTTTCCAGAACTTTTGAAAATTCTGGATCGAGTGAGTGCCCAAAAAAGGAAAATTTATTGAAACTCATCCAATCTGTGTTATTTGATTACAAACTATCGTTAACTCCAAGCCGACAGTTAATTAGCCAAATAAGAAAACCTAAACAAAACCAACTATCTAAATTGATAGTGAAGAGGGATTTGAAGGGTTTGGCAATTTTACTTTCAAATGAAAAGCCAGAGGATGCACTATCATTTATTAATGTGCTTATCAACGGTAATAAATCAGAAGAAGCTGATAATTTGACATTTGAAGATATTGAAAATAAACTGAATTCAAAGCAAAATTCGTCCAAAATTACTAATAAGGCTAAGCCATTTGGTTTTATGCCAAGACCTGAAGACGAATGGGATGCAGTGGTGAGCTGGATTCAGGAAAATACCAATAAAATACAAACACCCGGAAACTGGATGATAAGAAAAACATATGGAAAAAAAACATTAAAATTTCCAGAGAACTTTGTAGCAAGCAGAGGAGTTCAGACTGTTTTTGTTGAAAATTGTTTTAAAAGTTTAAGAAATATGGCTTATACAGTTTTTACTGCTCCAAACGGGGACAAGTATTATAAATATAATAAAGAAAATGATTATGGATTAATGATTCAAGGTGCAAATCACAATGAGAGAATTTTTAACATAAAAAACGCTTGCAAGGAGATTTTTGAAAGGTATTACGAGTATTTGGGAATTAAAACAAAAGAGGAAGAGTATAAGTTTAAGATTCATGGTAAGCTGAACTTCTTATTACCGTTGAAACACGATCGTATTTTTTTGAACAGACTGTTAAGGTCATTTTATAAATCAATCAATGACAGAGAGAAAGAGTGGCATGCAATAGTAAACGAGGCAAGAATTTCCCCTCTTGTGAATTCTAAGGACCTCACCGAGGAAATTGTTCCTTATACTTTTGTTGATGAGAGAATAAAGAGAGAATCAAATTTAGAGAAAAAGGAAAGTCTACTCTCAGATATTTGTTTTAAGACCATTAATACTTTGATAAAGGAAAGGAGCCAAGGATCTTCTGATATACCTTTATATAATATTGAAATTGGATCCGAAAATGAAGTCAGCGTAGCAAAGTTTTGCAAAGGTTTATTTGAAAGATTTATTCTGAGACACATAGAGTGGCTAAGAATAATAATTAAAAGTATTGACAGTGATCATATTAAATTAATTGATATTAATGATCCATATCTGGAAATCCCAGAAGTGTTTCTATTTCCAGAAGATGCGAGGTTAAAAGAAAATTGTATTACTAGTTTAATTGTAGTTTTTGAAAAAAATACGCAAGCAATTGAGAATGGATACCCCGTTAAAGTATACCCTCAAATGGATTATTTTGGAGATCCAAGCGATATGATTGAGAATATAACATTATTTTGTGAATCTTTAACCGGTAAAGGTAGTCCAAAAGTACACAGAAACAAAGCTCCGGTAGAAACTAAACAAGAAACCGTTAGAATAATGAATTCTGAATCAAAATTAATTGAATTAATCAAAAAAAATATAGAGAGTAATTTAATGCTCAACTTCGAAACAAGAATGGAAACTAGAATAGACAAAATTACACAAAATAATTCGAACTCTAATACATTTAGACTTGAGAGCTGGAAGTCACATTTTGAAGAGATTTCATCTCTCGATTCTCATGTTGAATCCATGATTAATATATTAAAGGCACAATTTAGTGAATTTATTGATTACGAGGGAAACTGTGAAAAAAAAATTAGACGATATATAAGCCACATTAATTCAAAAACAAATGAAGTAAATGATATAAGTTGGCTGGAAGGTTATCTAATGGAGACTGATAGAGTTAAGGGTGACTGGGCAACTGAATTGCAATCTATAGAGAATTTGCACAAAAGTATGTTGGCAGCGGAAGGTGAGTTAGAAAGATATGTGAATACAATAAGAAGCGCAGTATATGGAGGTGAAAAACAAAAAGAGTTGCTTCAAGTACGCAAGATATTGAGTGGATGGCCAAAGGAACTTAGTAATAAAGAAAGAGTTTATATTAAGCATAAGATAGATAACTTTTTATCAAAACAAAAACACGAATCTAATATTGAAAGTTTGAGATATGAACAGTTGGAGAGAAGAAGGGCGTTTAGAGAGAATTTAAAGAGTTCTATACTGGATCAAGACCAAAATAAACCCCTCTTCTTTGATATGGAAAGTTGTTTTAAAGATGATGATGAAGATTTGGTTCCAATTTACCCTGATAAGGAGACAAAGGAGGAAGAGAAAATAAGATACGACCGAATTTCAAGCATAGAAACTGCATTAAACGAATTCAGGAATAGGTTTTCCGTAATAAATAGTAGTTTGAATGAGCAACTAGGGAAACTAGAGAGCTTTCTAACTAAAGCTCGGAAAGATTTTCAAACAGCTTGGACAGAAAGTTTTAACACTGCGCTTGCGTTACAACTACAACTTAGGACCAGAGCATTGGTAGAAGAGTATGTAAGGGCTTCAGAGCGTTATTTGTTGATTAAAAGAGTTAAGGCTGATTATGAGTATAGAAAGAGTATTGTAAGTGAGTTCCAAGCAGATCCAAGCTTTGAAGTTATGTTAAATAGAGCATCTGAAATGATTGAAAAAGCAGATGAAGAAGAAATAGAGTTGGAGAAGGAACTTAAAAGCTTGCATGAGCAAAAGAATAAGCTACATTTGTTAGTTGAAGAAGATATGCAAATGATATATTCCCAGAGATTAAAGACAATTAGGGATTCAAAGGAGCTGATAAGGAGCAAAATTGATCATGAGAAGAAACTATTAATGCTAGAAGAAAAAGTATTTGAGGATCAACTAAAAAGAGATTTAGAGTATTACAATATCAAGGAAATTTCAGAGGCAGCAATATACAGAGCAGAGAAATTGAAAATGTTGTATGAAGCAACGAACTGGTTATTGAATTTCAATGAAAAGCTAACCATTTCGTCTGAATCTCAATTTAGAGAAGATTTGGAAAAATTAGATTATGTAATACCACTCAAGGTATTTGGAAATTCAAAAGGTGAAAATGATGAGAGGTTTAATTTTGGTGCTTTAAAGGCTAATTTAAGAAGACACAAATATACTCATAATGAAGGGTTTGATCCAGACGATATTGAAGATCAACAGGAACTGAAAAAAGAGGCAGGTGCGTTTTATAGTGATGATCAGACTCAGGGAAAAATTCCAGAGGCAGCTCAAACCCTCCTTAAGCTGTTTAAGGAAAAGCTTCTAATCAGGTTAAATGACATTGATGAAATTAATCAGCAGATATTACAGCTTAATTTAAACATGGTAGGATCTTTTCAGTATTATGATTATAATAGAGAAAGGGCATACCAATCTTTTAGAGAATTAAAATATTCTAAAGGCGCATCTAATTTGTTTGCAATAATTTTGTCTCACTTTGAATGGGAGCATATCCAGTTAAGATGGAGAGTACTCCAACTCACTAAGCATATTTTAAATGAAAAGGAAAGTAAGCTAAATGAGATTTCGGAGTTGAGATCTTCTCTTGATAATAAAATGAGAGAATTTGAAGCTATACCTCTTTCCAGGAAATTAGTACCAATTGGCACTTTTTCTTCTGTTGATATGACAATAAATGAAATATCAGGACCCAAAAAAAGTGAAGAAGATTCTCTTGAATTACTACCAAGCAATATTCCGAGCTATTTACTCTCAGATGAAGACTATAACCAAGTAAGAAGTTATGATTTAGGCGCAAAAAAGATAGTCTTGAACAGGATATTATTTACGTTAAGCGCAAATGAAAGCAGGTATGTAGAACTACTGAAAGATACAATTGCTGAAATTAATAAAAAGAAAAAAGCTGCAGAGCTTGAAATACAAACAGTCAGGTCAGACTTGGATGAGCTAAGGAGGACTGTTGGTTATAAAATGCTTTCAAAGGAAGATAGGGATTTAGAGGAAGAAAAGTTCAAGAACAAAATTACTAAAATTACAGAATCAAAGAATTTAGTACCTCTATTGGCAAAGAGACAAATATTAATTCGGAAATCAGAAAAGATAGATTTATTTAGAGATAGAGTTCAACGTCTATTTCAAGATCCAAGCTTCACAGCTGAGCAAGCCAGAGCTCTTGAAAACGCAATAAATGAGTTCTTTGGAACCAAATCAGCTCAATTTGATGAGATCAGTTCAAGAATCAAGCTTGTGGAGGAAATTAATAAATTACAGTCTGCTGAAGAAGAAATTGCAGAATTAGAAAAGTCTATGAAAAGTAATATGCACAAACAGGAAAATTATGCTAAATTACATAGACTTAAAATAAAAAGTGGTGAAATAAAAGAAAACATTTCTAAGTTGAACGAAAAAATCAATTCAGTAAATGAATGTATACAAGAGTTCCAAGATAAACATTTTAGTAAAGTTTTTGAAGTTGATTAGAGAAATGATGGCTTGATACTGTACGAAATACATAATTTACCTTCTTTATTAAATATCTTGCAATTGAATAGTTAATAGTTATCCCTCTATTCATTATACTCATTAAATAAGTTAGATACATTACTTACCATATATAAGTCTGAAATATTTTCATCTTTATTTGGCTCAAAACTACCGTTAATATATAAATACTGTTAAATCGAATCAAATAATTTCATACAATTAAGAAAAAATAAAAAAACATACTATGTTTTCTTCTATTTTTAAATCATCTTTCAAAATATTAACAATATCAGAGACAATATTATTTCCATTAATCATCCACAAATTTTTACTCAATATTGGGGTTTTCCCAATAGGTCTAAAATCGATAATTACTTTAATAGGTTAAAAATATATTCAACACAGAACAAAAAATACCTTTTTCCTCACGCTTTTCAAGCAATTTCTTGGTAATTAAGTCCAATTGACTCATTTTCATATCATTTTCGAAATTAGATAATTACCGCTTTGGGTTACATTTTTGGAATAATCTAGTTGAATCAAGGAAAAACTCCGCAAAGTACAATTAATAGCTATAAACTCCAGAATCTCCTTTTTAAAAATGTGTAAAAAACATTATTATTAATAGTTTGCGCCAATTCAACCTTGTATAAGTTAGAGATAATTTGATAAGTGAATCTTTGTACACACCTACCAATTGTATTATTATGGCAGTTGGTTAATAGACATTTCAAAATGCGGACTCCCTAAGCTATATATAATAAGCGTTACTTCAGGAAAGAAAAATCTCTAAATTAAATCTATTAAATATCTTAAGTCAAAAGGCTATAACAACAAAATATATAAACTATTTATTGTCACTTTCACTACTCTATTCAGTACTAGAACTTCTCTCCGCAGCGTCGTCATCTTCATCTTCTGTGTCAGTAGAGAGCTGATTATCGTCCAGTTGATTCATTATGTGTTGGAATAATGTTGGTTCATTATCTAAGGCTTCATCTTCTGGATGAACATATATTTGTCTTACACCCTCTTTAATAGTTTTAGCAACAAAATTAACGTTAACTAGTTGGTCAAGTCCCTCGTAAGAATCATTAATTAGATGAAGAGAAATATCAATGCTTCCAGGCGTTTCAATAAGAAACTGAATCTTCCCGTTTACTATCTTTTCGTTTGAAGAGCAGCGTGTATATCCAATGATTTGAGGATTGGAGCCTTTTGTTACTGCAAATATCCACCATTCTTCATATTTTGTTGTTGGGAAATAAGGAGAATGGACAGGGCCACATGCCTCGTTTTCTTTCAAATTTGTACGGTCAATATTAATCTCGATAGTTCCAAGATCGCCAACAACAATATCTTGCTCATCATCTACGATTACTTTGGAGTCAACACTAATAGGTGAAATTAAGTTACAAAATGCTTCAATATCCAACTTCTGAGATTCATTAAACTCAGCCAAACCTTTTCGATCAGCAGGATTTTGTTTAATAAACTCAACTAAGTTCCTCGCTGCTGTTTTACCCTTTTTAATGTGTTGAACTTCATTTTCTGTGATGTATGGGATTTGTAAAAATGACGCGTTGGGCCCTCCATCAAGAGCGTGAATTAGAGATCTTCTAAAAGCTAATATTGAAGTTGATGTGTGGAAGAAATTGCGGCTAATCGAAATTTCCAACATAGATGATGTTAGTGAAATTGATTTATTCAGAATATCTTCCAATAATTTTCTAAGAGAAGGAGTTAGCTCAGAGTGTTTTCTATATAAGTGTGCCAGAATTAGATAATAAGTGGTGAAGAAACTTGGCGAATTGTTATTGAAAGATCTCTTCTTGAATTCTGGTAGAATGTTTGCAAGATGAGAGATTATTTTATCATCTTCTGGAGTGTTATTCTTCAAAGAGCGGAATTCAGTGCTAAGTGCAAGTATTTCTGGCAGAGCTTTGAAGCGTGTTGAATCTGATATAGCCGCTGAATAAAAGTACAGAGTCGTTAGATAAACGCCGTTAGATGCGTATTTTTTCTGCTTCCTGTAGTAAATAATGAATGCCAAGGGAATTACGAACAAAATTATTAGTGAAAGGAAGCAAAGTATGAACAGTTGATATTTTTTAGAGACAAGAAAACTTGGAAGGCCGATTCCAACCTTCATACTTGTTGGACCATCAGGATTACCGTATTTTTCATAGTTGCTTCTCGCAACTTCATCAGTAAGAGCTTGATAAGCTTTTGCGATTAGCATAAACTTTGCAGCAGCAGTTGGATCATTTGGATTTTTATCTGGATGGTATTTTAGCGACATCAATCTATATGCTTTTTTAATACTCATCGTATTCGATGATGGCGTTATTTCTAAAATTTCATATGGATTAAACTGAGCAATTTGACGGTTTTCGGAGTATTTAGATAACATATAGTAAGTTAGTGACCACATTATACCTAGTAATGCAACTTGCAAAATCATTTTAAGTGAGAAGCGATTAGAAAATGAACGGTGCTTTTTACGAATGTTCTCCACATTATTGACGCAGCCTGAGCATTTACAGTATTGAATATTCGACCCACTCGGAGTAGACTTTGGAAACTCCTTCTTATTAAACTTTCTTGTTGGACAAAGCACTCTAGAAAGTACATTATAAGTCCAAAAAATCAAAATACAAATCACAATCGTGCCGAAGAAGAAGAAGAATGCTGTGTCATCATACAGAGAATCGCTCTTTTCCTCTTTCGTGAAAGTATCCCTAAACTGAGACATTTTTTTCTTTAATAATCCAAACTATGATTCTTTAGTTATACTACAGTTTGTGCATTAATAAATCTGTCTGACTTATTATATATAACTCATATATGCACTATTATGCTCTTTTCGTAGTGGATAATATTCACTAATATTATTATTAATAACAAAATAGTGTAGCTTTTTACTTTAATTTTTTAAGATTACCCCGTCGCTTTTGAGAATCTATGGGGAGTTGTGGGGGGCTAGTGAATTTTGAATTTTTCTTAAATTGACAAATTTGACAGAAAAGATTAATATTTGCGGAGGAATTATTTATTTAAAAAATCAATGTAATTTTGGTTAAATGAGTGAGAGATCTTGAATGAAACTGGTTACTTTGGTCAAAATCTTTGCATTAATCCTTCTAAAATGTGCACTGTCTAGTGCTGAAGGAGGAGATGAAGGAATTGCATCTAGATTTCCAATACTTGGTGCTTTGTTCAGTGCTGCAAGCAAGGCTTTCGACAAGGTAACTCCAGATGAGTGCTATCAGCTTAACAAAAGAGGTCTGACTAGCGGGCCTATTGGACTTATTCTCGCAGCTTTACCTTACAAGCCTAACTATCCGATAATGATTTTTAAAGATGGTTGGCAACAGCCAGATTACCTAATTTCAGCATTCTTAATTGAAATGTGGCACCGCTTTCGAGCTGCTGAGTCATTGTTTGACCCTACTCGCTATAAGGAAGCAAGCAAGTTACTTGGAGCTCAAGCATTTTGGGGTAATAATGAAAAACAAATTTCGGAAAATCCTCCTCAATGGGATAAATGGTGGTCTGAACTCGGAGGGTTTTTCACTGGTGTGGGTGAGCTAATGGAGATTTTAAATAAGGGAACGATTCCATTATTTGTTTCTACTAGAGGTTTGCAATACAATACAAGGTTTCTGCTTTCCACATTGAACCTCTATGCAAAAGAAAAGCTAGAGACAATTGAATACTTAAGGGGAGGAACTTCAAAAGATGGGAAATCATTCTCTTGTAAAGCCTGTGGTTCTTCAACTCTACTTGGAAGCCTTCCCTCACACTTAGGAATATTTACAGATGTGGAAGGTTCTCAATCTTACTCGGCATTAAATCACTTAAAACTTCTTTACGAAAGGCTTGAAAACAATGAAAATCGTGAATATGAAGATGAAGATTATGTAGAATCTCCTTCTGTGGATGAATGGGGTTGGGATTCAGAGCACTCTTATGTTGGAGCATTTATTATTTATGTACGTAAACTACAACAAAAATACCTTCATGCATATAACAATGCCAGCAGGAGCGGTAGGGTAATCTGTGGAGTTCATGTTCACGACATTACACAGTGTTTAAAGAATACTTTTAAATACGGCAAGAAAGCATTGAACATCCCATTGTCTTCAGACTCTGGAAAATCCGAAGAAGGAATTCTGACAGAGTTCCATCCCCCATGGTACGGCGATGATAGATCATGGAGGGAAGACCCAAGGGGCCAGATTACGAGGATTTTGCAGTTTTTAGATGATGAAGATTTAAATACTACAAGGTGGGATACACTGGATTATGTAGTAGCGGCAGCATTTCAATATCTCAGAATTAGGAGACATTTATATCAGGTTTGGTCTGGTGGATGGCTGCGAAAGCAAACATCTCCCAATTTCATCAAGCGGCTATTAAAAGCCATTCTGAGAATTTTCAGACTTGGAGGGAAAGTCCCTGTGATTTAGTATAATTACTTTCCTATAATTAAACTGCCTATTTTTAATAATTTTAATATTTATATATATCATAAACATGATTCGAAATATGGTTTTTATTCTCGTGTGTTAGATTAGTGGGTGGACTTGGTTCAACTCCAAATGAAAGTGAGTTCTTGTGTCCAACCTTATTTATCAGATTATTACTTGTCTGAATGCCTTGTTTTGTGAGGCTGGTTCGTAACCATCTATGATTAAGTGCATTTTCTGCAGTTGGTCTCTTTTTGGGGTCAGACTCTAATAGCCATTGAACAAAATGCTGTGCAGCAGAAGATACGTTTTTCCAAGCTGGCTGTGCAAATAAATAGCTATTAATACCCCTTTCAACAATCTTGTGGTACAAATCAAATGCTCTGTTATCATGGAAAGGTAGCCCTCCACATAAACAAACGTAGCATAAGACTCCTATACTCCAAATATCAATTTCAGGCCCGTATTCTTGTTGCCTTACAAGTTCCGGAGCCAAGTAAAAATCAGACCCACAGAGGGATTTTGAGCGTGCAACTCTATTTGAATTATCACTTGATATACTACGTTTTGCTAATCCAAAATCAGCAATTTTGCAGTAAAAGAATTCATCAATCAAAATATTTTCAGGCTTAAGGTCTCTATGAATAATTCCATTTTTGTGGATGAACTTAAGAGCATCTAGCAGGTTAATCATAATTTTTTGAACAATCTTTTCTTCCATTGCACCATTTGCAAGTACATATTGATATAAATCTCCGCCCTTGCAAAGCTCTAAAACCATTTTTACTTCATACTTATCTTCATCAATATGCTCAATATTGCTGTCAATAATACTCACTATATTCTGATGATCTTTCAAAAGTTTCATAATTTCAACTTCTTCAATTATTCGATCTATCGGCACTTCATCTGTACTATAAATAACCTTCATTGCATATGGATGGTTTGTAGTTTTTTCATGGCAATAGAAAACTTCTGCAAACTGGCCAGTACCAATAATTCCACCTATTCTATATCTTTCATTAAAATTATTATTTTTAATATACTGTCTAACATTTAGGCAGACTCCAAAACTTTGTTGAATTACATTTTCAATTGCTGACGTGTTATTTCCCATTATTGGCTGGGCACTCCATCAAAACAAATTCAAAATTACCCTAATAGAGAAAAATCTTGGGATTATCGCTAATCCGAATATTTATTATTATAAAATTTAATTCAACAGATCAATTAGTTGCAGTAATTTTCTAAAACTATGCCTTGAACCACATGTAGTATACCCGCGTATGTGTGGGGCAAAGAAAATATTAACTTTTCTCTGAAATTTTAAAAGTAGAAAATAGGCTAAAATATTAGAAAAGGTAAAGTGTTGTGCATTTAATACAATGAAGTAACAGAATAGAGTGGTCGCAAGGTTATTCCCTGCCTTTTCTTTAAAAACTAGTTAATTCTGAATTTCTAGTTAATTTATTACTAATTTTGTAGATTGGCGGTAATCACAATTTTGATTTATTTGTAATAAATAGCTTAAAGTGTTGTTTAACCAATTTAAATTTCTAAGAAAATTGCTTCAGATTATCAGGAACCCAAGTTTATGACTTTAATAGTAGGAGAAGATGCGGAAGGTAAATTTTTTTTTTAATTTAAAGCCATTTTCTGAAAATCTGAAGAAGGAGAGCATTGAATCTGTTAAGGAGATTGCGGAGAGAATGATGGAGTACTTGGATACTTTTGGAGAAAAAATAGTTGATCAAAAAAAGAAATTTTGGCAGACAATTGATTATAAGCTTGTAAGACCAGTTATCGGTAAAATCAACAGTTTTGAATTTTGGTTAGAAAACAACGGAATAATGGAAATCCCTGATGTAGTATTAAAAGAATATTTATACTTGATGGGATTAGTCGATGACTCAAAATTCATTGATGTAAATAAGATTGAGGATAATGTTTCAATTATTAACGAGCCTATAGTTGCCGAAGATAATGAATACAAGGAGGCAAATATTGACTCACTAATTGCAGACATTAACTCAACAATTGTACAGACCAGGGTAATAATATCTGAGGTTGAAAAGTTTGGCAAAATACTAGAACAGAAAAAGGGCCAATTGAATACCCGAATTAAGGGTCAACAAATTGCAGAGGTTTTCAGTCCAGTAATAGAAGACCTAAAAATAAAGTATGAGAACATTAAAAATGAAGGTACTATGGAAAACTTCCAAAAACTGATTAACGAGTTTTGCAGCGCACTGGAAGAGAGAAAT
Source organism: Cryptosporidium sp. chipmunk genotype I (assembly GCF_004936735.1). Taxonomy (NCBI): domain Eukaryota; phylum Apicomplexa; class Conoidasida; order Eucoccidiorida; family Cryptosporidiidae; genus Cryptosporidium; species Cryptosporidium sp. chipmunk genotype I. Next base: position 734,809 of record NW_027125614.1, read on the forward strand.
GAATTAAGATATAGACTTGTTCATGGAGAGGATAGGATCGAGATCCCAGATTCTGCTGATAAAAAAGTAGACCAGGACATTTCTATTGAGCAAAGTGTAAATACAGATTCAAACGGCTCTCAGAGCCAAATTATTAATAGTGTAAATAGCTTACACGAAAAATCCAAAAGATATACTTCTGTTGTCGATAAAAATGCAATGAAGTTATTTGCGAGATGGAGCCTTCCAAATAATCCTGGCTAATCAGTAGGTTTTGCCAAAATATATTAGATAGTGAGTTTTATAAAAATAAAATAAATAATCAAAGTACTTCAATCTTTACTTTTACTATTGATCCTACGAACAAATTTTTGTTTATATTGAAATTCAATAACCGCTACTAACCGGGTTTATCGTTTTTTTTTTAATTTTTATTAAATAGTTTTCTGATTTAGCGTTAATAATTTATGGGGCCAAAACAAAGGAAATCGCTTTCTTCAGCGTCTTCACAATCTTACTCTAATTCTCCTTGGAAAGCATTGACCAGAATAGAGTTGTATCAGGTTCTTGATCAATGCGATATCCCTGTTTCTTCGGAGAAACTTTTGAAAGGAGAGCTCATTGAATTGCTCGAAGGCAATCTAGACGAAGAGGAGTGCAGAAAATGGCTAAAATACTATGAAAAGCCGCTTCCTAATTCAGGTTTTGGGCTCAGAAAAAATGAAACACCTGCCTCTAACACTGTAAAAAAAGAAATTATAGCAAGAGAAAGAAAGTCTGTTCCAGCATATATTGCCGTTGCTAATACAAATTCAGATGTTTTGAATTCTATCCAAGGCTCCCCTTTAAACGAGTTTAATGGAAGCAGAACTCTAAGAAGGCGGAACTCTATGTATTCTGCTCATTTGGGAGATGGGACAAAGGAAAGTTATGAGCCAAAAGACTCTGAATCTGCGAACGAGCTAAAAAGCAACACTCTATCTGATTGTTGCGTGACAACTAATACTAAATTCCACAGTAGGGATGATCACTTAAATGACAATATGGGATGCGAAATGCATGCGTCAACAAATGATAAGCTAGAAGTTCGAGCTCATGACAATAAGTTTTTAGGACATAGAGTGATTGGCAAAGCCAAAATGGCTTTGATGTTTATGAATTCAAAAATGATAATTATCCTTGCAACTTTATTTATATTCTTTGCCTTATACAACCATTACTACTACTTTTTCCATGAACCAAACTTTTGTAACTCAAATCTCTTGAGTGAAAAGACACTAAACTTCGCAAATTGTATTAAATGTCCACCTAATGGCCACTGTAAAGATGGAAAATTAAAGTGTAGCACTCAGTACAAAAAAGCAATCAAGTACTTAAACAACAAATGGCAGATTGTTTGTATATATGATAATGAAGCGTTCGACCTTGCAGAAGAAATGCTCACATTTATTACTAATAAGCTTAGAAAGCTGCGTGGTAATCGTGCGTGCGGTGGGAATCACCTGCATGATATATTTTTTCCTGATAAAAGAAAAAACAGTAAGATTCTTGATTTTGACAGATCAATAGTTTTAAGCGAGAAGGAGATCAATGATATTATACACCTTTCTTTTAACTATATTGAGCAAAGTACCGTTGAAAGTGCTCTTTCAATCATGTGGAATTCAATTAAAACGGGAAATTCTTTAACTAGATATGGACTAAAACTAGTAGAGCGTAAAAACCCTGAGTTAAATTCAGATTTAGGTGCTAAAGATAACGATAGCCAATCTTCTGAAGAAGGAAGTTTTATTGAAGCTTTGGATTCAGAGACTTCAGTTATTTGTGAATTTAAATTGTTCATTCAGAAATGGTTGGTTATTTTAACTGGCATAATTGCTGCACTATTACCATTATATTTCAAAATAAGAAGAATAAGAAGAAAGACAGAAATATCTCGGAAAATTAAGGCTATCATCTTTAGAGAAAATAGAAAAGACACTAAAACTGGTTTATTTGTGGGCCCCGACTCGGAAACTATATTGAGATTGTTACGTGTAGAGCTCCCTAAATATAAGAAGATTTTAAATGAACAACTTGTGATAGAATATTGTGATGAGCTCGAGCAAAATGACCCAAATATCCACAAAACCTTAATGTCTGAAAGTAGACACCCATTCTATTGGTCTTCGGGTTAAAAAAAAGGATTAAATTGGTATATATATATGTTAATTCGGGCACACTGCATAGACTATGAAAATTTAAAACGTACTGCTAGGAAAATAACTAATCAAAACATAATTAATGGTAAATTTCCCCTTTCATTTTTTTTTTTTTTGCATTGCTTAATTACACAATTTACAATAAATTGTTTTTTATTGAAATATTATTACTAATTAGCGCAAAAATAATGAATTGCAAAAAAATCCAGATAACATAAATTTCTGAAATGGGAAGCTAAGTATTATGGATTTATCTGATAGTTTTGACATAGAAAAGCAATCTGGTGTTAGGGGAGGAGTTGAACAATTTAACTGGGATAGCTTAAGATCAATTCCTAGGAAAGAAAGGGAGCATTATCTAGGACATAGTTTATACTACAGTCGTTCGAGAGGAAAAGGTAGATTCAACAGAAATGATTGGTATAGTAAAGTTTATAAATCAAAACCTGACCAGTGTATATCCTCAGAATTTAAGAATGAACGTGAACGTATAATTAACAAAGAGCAAAGAATAATGAATAAATTGCTTGGTATTCCAGATAACTCTGAAGGTAGTGAACACACGAAAAATGAAGTTTCCGGTTCAGACAAAAATCCAAGTACTATTATTCGAGAATCTCAAGAAATGCACATGATTAGTGGTATATGTATAAGAAATAAGGAAGGAATTAAAGTAAACAAGAATCAAGTAAGTAAAAGGCATAGAAGGGTAAAAAGAAGGTCTCTCAGCAGATCATTATCGCCTTAGTTATTTTTATTTACTCTAGAATATATATATGTTTTTATTTTGCTAAATTTATTTTATTAATTTTTTTGCATAAATTAAATATAATATAGCGGTAATCTAATTTTACTATTTTATTTAATCTTAATAGTTCATTTTAAGCTTGATACGATAAAGAAAGAATAGACTAAAATGTTGACAGAAGATGAAGTGGCTATCTATGACCGTCAAATTAGACTTTGGGGCAGCCAAGCACAAAAAAAGTAAGACAAAATAATAAAAAGCTGAACAATAATTTATTACAATAATTAATTGGCAGACTTATGAATAGCGAATTATTGGTTTTAGGTTTAAGCCCGATACACTTTGAATTTATTAAAAATATTGTCTTGGCAGGTAAGTTTTTATTAAAAACAAGTCTTAATTTTATCTCCGAAATTATTTCTTTTTTTTTTAATCAGGGATTAAAGTATCAGTCTGGGATAATATGACTACTCGTAGTTCTGATCTAGCATGTAATTTTCTACTAGAAGAAGAAGATATTGGTAAGCAGAGGATAGTATGTATAGATAAATTCAAGGAAATGAACCCCTTGACGAAGATTTACACTGCAAATCAAAACGAAACTGACGTTGAATTACTTTGTGAAGGTTGCTTAAATAATTTAAACTATACTGGAATAGTGGTTTCCCTGGATGAGGAAGTAAATTTGCTTAAGGCAAAGAATATTAGTAAAAAGTACCAATCGAAAGATACTTTTGTTTTCTTTTCAGTTTCAATTGGCACTCGAATTTTCCTTTTTTTTAATAATAACTCTATTACTTTTGATGAGGTTCTGGAACTTAATATAAGTGAATTAAAGCAAAGACTGCATTCAGTAAAAAATCTACACCCTTATATACTAATTGTTATTTGTATGTTTAGAGAGAGGTATCAAAAAGCAATGATGAATAAATCATACAACCCCGAAATTGATGAAATATTAAAGGAAATAAAGACTACTCCCAATATTGATATTGAGAAAGCTCTCGAACTCTACAAAGCATTCACTGATACATGGGGAAAAACAATTTCTCCAATTGCTTCAATAGGTGGGGGGTTACTTTGTCAGGAAGTTACAAAATTTTGTATTCAAGGTGTTGGGGAATACTTTTGTTGTATCTTTGATATGGAGTTTTGTGAGGCAGTCATTGCTACCGTCAAAATGTGACATTTTTGACAAAAATATTTTTTTTCGGATTTTTTTTCTTGAAGTTTTACGCGGTAGGTTTAATTTTAATTTTTATATAACTAGATTAAGATCAACAAATAATCGGAACGATGAATCATGCTGAAAATGATATAGTAGTATATAATTCTTCAGAGGAGTGTAAGGTTTACAATACATTTGAAGAGATGGGTTTGAAGGATAATTTACTTAGGGGAATATATAGTTATGGCTTTGAGTTTCCTTCAGCAATTCAAAGACGAGCAATAGTTCCAATAGTACAAGGTAGAGATACAATAATTCAATCTCAAAGTGGTACTGGAAAGACCTGCGTTTTTTCTGTGGGTGCTTTGGAGATTTGCTCGAGGAGTAAAGAGAACGTTCCAAAGGTTCTGATTCTATCTCCAACAAGAGAGCTGGCAGAGCAAAGTGAAAAAGTATGCACCTCAATCGGAGATTATTTAGATATTAGGGCACATTCATGTATTGGAGGGAAGAGACTAAAGGATGATATTAAGGCTCTTAGTAGTGGTGTGTCAATCATCTCAGGTACCCCAGGGAGAGTATTTCAAATGATAGAGCAAGGATATTTAGCTACAAAAAAAATTAAGCTTCTAATAATTGACGAAGCAGATGAAATGTTTGATTATGGATTCAAAACTCAGGTTTATGATATTTACAAGTACCTTCCTCCAAGAATTCAGACTGTTTTGGTTTCTGCAACCCTGCCTGATGAAATTTTGGTAATGGCTCAAAAGTTTATGAAAAATCCACTCCAGATTTTGGTTCCAAAAGAAGAGGTTTCATTAGACAAAATTAGGCAGTACCATGTCCAAGTAGAGGAAGAAAAGTGGAAGTTTGAAACATTATGCGATTTATATGACACTTTAACTGTTACTCAATCAATCATTTTTTGCAATACAAAGAATAAAGTGGAATGGCTTAGTAAAAAAATGATGGAAAATCACTTTACAGTATCTTTTGTACATGGAGATCTCCCACAAATTACTAGAGAAGAAATATTGAGAGAGTTTAGAGATGGGAAAACTCGGGTTTTAATTACAACAGATTTATGGGGAAGAGGTATTGATGTACAACAAGTCAACTTAGTTGTCAATTATGACCTACCTACTAATAAAGAACTATATATTCATAGAATTGGAAGAAGTGGCCGATTTGGAAGATCTGGAATTGCTATAAACCTGATTACTAAGGAGGATGAAAGTATGCTTTCTTTATTAGAACGTTTTTATTCTATCAACATTTCCAAGCTACCAGGAAATGTCAAAAATTTATTGTAACCGTACATACTTTTATAATCACTTTATAAATACCCAATTATTCGTGTTTTCTCACTAGCTTCTCTTTAAAGAGCTTAGTGAATAGTGTTTAAATTCATCGCAATAAGCCTTATACAATATTGCGTCTAGTACAGATTCAAAACTAAATGGAAGTATATATTTCGTTTTGAAATCCATAATATTCTTATTACTATATGTAATCTCTTTAAATTGTTGAAAAGATATTTGAACCTTTTCTGATGATTTAAAGTAAGCATATGACTCCGAGAGAATTACATCATATAACTTTTGTAATAAATACACTGTATATTCAAACATATCAATACAATATAAATCCATTCCATTATTTATTGGTTGCTTAAGAAGAGCTAAAATGACTTTCTGATCCCCTCTTATTGATAAATGAAACCCAATAAATTTCAGGAAATCTTCAAAATATTCAAAGTAACTTTCAGATTTTTGATGTCTGATTCTTTTTGATATCACTCTGCATAATGCCTCGATTTTTTCATCCTTTATTTTTGAATTTGTAAAAAAGTAACTTTTTCTATTCTTCGTAATCGGACTTAATTTTCCGGAAAGTATATCACTCCAAATTATGTCCCAAAACATCTTTCTATAATTACACAATTTAATTTCTGTCTTTAAACTTTCTTGTTTATAAATTCTCATTTTTTCTTTTAATAAACGGATATAAATATCTATTATGTCGCTCTTATGTACTTTATTAAACAACTGCTCTTTCCCGTATCTTTTTTGAATATCTTCCCAAATACCAAATCCTGTAAAATTGTTCTTTTCAATATTTTCACCAGTATCAATCACTGAATTTTCCACATTACTTGATTCAAAAGATGGAAATATACTTGATTCTGATTTCAATAATTCGAAAAAACAATTGAGACTTTCTTTATAATTTGGCTTAAGTGCTCTGATAAAATTTTTTTCGTGTTCCTCAACTAACTCTTGAAAGATTTCGTCCTTTTCTTTGTCCTCAATATTATTCCACCAAATTGACTTGTAGTGATCCTCTGCAAAGTTACGAAATAGTAATATTCGATTGCAACCCTGATTTCTAAGTATCCAGTCATTCAGCAGGCTGCGATAGGTATTAATTGACTCTGATTTTGCTTGTCTTTCCCTTTCTCTTTTTCTTCGTTTCGATTGGCTCTGATATTCAGACCACAACTGTCGTTTTTCTCCTGTGCTCAATACCTTAAACGCTTCGTGGGGTGCATCTGTGCCAAAAAGCTTCGCTGTCTCATCCCATCTGAGTTTTGAGTTGAGTTCTGCACTTTCAAGATATTTCTTTATGATTTGAATTGCATCATTCTTATTCAAAACCATTTTCTAATTGATTATTATAATAAATTAATTGTGCGCTTAAAATTACGCTTTTTTTTTCTAAAGAAAATACGCCTTTCAATAGAAAAATATGACAGCAGCTGATGGAATATTAATATTAATATAATTAAAAGGTTTCTTCGAAGTGAATTTATCAGTATTAAAGATGACTGATTCTTTCCAAGAAGTTGTACTAAATAGACTAAACTTCTTCTCATCAGAACAAGGGTATATAAGGAACAGCCTTTCAAAACAACATGGGAACATTAACAAGCTGTTAAAGGCTCGTAATGAATACTATAATTCTCAGCATGACGATCAAGCTACTAAATCAATCTCTTCCAATGCTTTAAGTGTTTACAAAGCCGAACTCGAAGGCAATTCTTTAAATTTATATGGAAATGGTGTAACGCCGTTATTTAAAAAAAAGCGTATCGATGAATTAAACATTTCCAACATTAATAATTATTTATCAAGAGACCATAGCATAAAATGGACACCCAGATTTAAATTGAATAAGGTAATTAGTGGTCACAAAGGATGGGTAAGGTCAATTGATATTGACCCAAGCAACAACTTTTTTGTTTCTGGAAGCACAGACAAACTCATCAAATTTTGGGATCTTAGCTCTGGAATATTGAAACTTACTTTGACAGGCCATGTTGCTGCGGTAAGAAAAGTTTTGTTTAGTGAAAGACACCCTTTTTTATTTAGTTGTAGTGAAGATAAAACTATGAAATGCTGGGACCTTGAACAAAATAGAATAGTCAGAAATTATGCAAGACACTCATCTGGAATATATTGCTTGGATATTCACCCACGCTTGGATATTGTGGCCACAGGATCAAGGGATGGAAGTGTTGTGCTTTGGGATATTCGGACCAGAGAATCAATACATTTATTTAAGAATCATAAAGCAGCAATATCCTCGATACTCATGCAATCCATAGAGCCTCAACTAATATCTGGAAGTTACGACAGGACCATAAGAACATGGGATATTGTTGCTGGTAAGTCGAGAGACATTCTTACACGTCATATTAAGCCTATTCGTGCGCTAGCTAAACATCCTATTCATTATTCTTTTCTTTCGGCAGGTGCAGACTGCATAAAGATTTGGGAAGGAGAGAATTCAACTTATTTGAAAGACCTTTCATCTTCCCAGTCAATTATTAATACTATAGCAATCAAGTCTCAAGAGAATAACTCAATTATACTTGCAGGTTGTGATAATGGTCTACTTCATTTTTGGGACTATGAAACTGGTACTTTATATGATACAATACAGAGCACCATACAACCAGGTTCTGTTGAAGCTGAAAATTCCATTTTAGACTGTAAACTTGATAGGAAAGAATCTATTCTCATTACTGGAGAGTGCGATAAAACTATCAAAATCTGGAATTTAAAAGGTGACGAGTTAATATAGGTGAATTATTCAGATTTTCCTACAATTTTCCTAAATATAAACTAACTCTAATTAATGTTTAGCCTATTATTTGCATGATAGTTATATAGTTTTTATTTAATTATAGCTTGTTTATTCCTATAGTTTTACCTTGTCAATACATTCCCACATAATTACTGAATTCCCTCTAATTACAGTAGTCCCAATGCTTTTTTTAGTTGAATCTAATACTTCAGTTGTATTTTCAAGCACTAGGTTCATAAAGTTATCGTACCCACGCAGACTACCAATAATTTGGCGATTTCCATTTAATTTAACTAAAAATTATTTTAAATTCATAAACAAATGTTTGAATGCAAACTTACTATACAACTGTTTGTCAATGAACTTTCTAAGGTCTGCAGGTGATCCAGACTTAAAAATTGCCATTTCTAAAAATATTAGTATAGATAATAAATTTAATTTTTCTTATTTTGACAAAATAGAATTTCTTCTTATTGCACTTTTTTTTTTTTTGCGGTAATATTTTTTAGTAAATAATAAATGGTCATTTAAGTAAAAATTATATTAATATCGTTTTCTGCAAGAATCTTCATTCTAAGCAGTGAATCTGATGTTTTATTCAAATTACTTAACATTCAGAACTTGCTATGCTCGAGAGAGGCACTTCTATTTCGATAGCCTAAATGAATCATTTTGAATGATGAGGTACTTATGAAACATTTTTTAAATATTTATTTGTGTAGATCTCGTAGTTTATATCTTACGATTGAACTCAATGATTTAATAATTATTTTTGTTCTTAGAATTTCTTAAACTATTGATTATACTTATTTATTTAATACCTGTTATTCAACACAAGTTGAATAAGCCATATAAGTAAAATATTATTTAAATACAAAAAAAACAATAATATTATTACCTGGTGATACAGGTTTTTAAAATGAACTATATAATTGTTATTTGAGTATTTTCATAGCTAGTTAATATCAATGGAATGAAACATTGCAACAACATTTGACAAGAAAATATTAAAGATATACGTAAGCCATGAATACAGAGGTCATGTACATTATTTTGGAGTTAAATAACAAATATTAACAATCTTCAGAAAACCAACATTTAAATACCAAAGCGGTCAAAATGTTCGAAAAGGGCTTTTGGAAATAAATTATTAATTAGTGTTTTGCCCCCCACACACACGATCAACTTTGATTTTAAAGTATTTTAACATTAATGCATAAAAATTAGGAATTGAAATTAATTACCAGGTTTAAGATTGATTATGTAACAAATTTTGAAAATTGATATTTGAACTATAATAAAAAATGAAAGATGAATGATTTTGGTATCTCCACAAAAATTATTGGTTGGAAAACTGTGGATGGAAAAGTTTTATATAGGATTTTAGTTTGTGGTCAAAACGGCAAATATGAAGTTCAAAAGCGATTTAGTGAATTTGCATTACTACAAAGCCTACTAGTTGAAAGGGGATTAGGCCTACTCCCTTCTCTTCCTCCTAAAACGCTGTTTACAAAAAATCAGGATTTGAACTTTATTAATGAGCGAATGAAAGGGTTACAGTCTTACCTTACAAACTTAATTTCAAGGCACGATGTAGTACTTTCTCCGTTATTTATGAATTTTTTAGAGTTTCCAAACTCTGAAAACAATCCTCAAATTATGAAAAAACTTGTAAACATAGAAGTAATGGCAGATATTGCATCGATCAGACAATCAGTGAGCGGAATTTTTATTAGTGACTCCGATTTATTATCTGCACCACTAATGTTTATTTCACATCAAGAAAACTCTTCTCTCTCAAGATTGGGGAGAGTTTGGAGTATAATAGATTCAGAAGAAACTGGATCAATTTTTGTTTGGTGTTTACAGCCATATTCCTCAAAGACTACGTCCTACCACTCAGTTAATATGGACTATGATACAATTACTAACGCCTTCCACAACTTGTGCAACTCCAACACAATCGATTCTTCAAAATTTTGTTGTTTAATTCACTCTGGCTTTCCATACAAGTGCAAAAATATTGTATATATCTCGAAAAAAGATTCTCTCTGCATTTTTTCAGAACATGGAACCATAGATGTATTCGAAGGTGTATTTTCTCGGCTAAAATCAAGGATAGCATCTGGAAATAATAGTCCCCTTGTTTTAAGTGAATGCATTAAGCCAAACAGAATACAGCTACATGGTTCTCCAATTGCCTTTGTTTACTCAACGTTTTCAACTGATTGTAATATTAAACACAAATACACTCTTTCAGTTGGAATAGACAATAGTATCCGTTTGTTTTGTTTTGACCAAATGAAAATTATTTCTGGTGGGAACTTGAATAAACGTGTAAATGGTTCTAGAGTTATGTCATGTTATTTAGAAAATGAGTTTGGCAGGTTGGGCTTTTTCGGTACATCATCGGGGCAACTAATAGTCTTAGATATGATTAGCCAGCCACCATACCTAATCACAAATTTCAACTCCCAAATTGATTGCCAATATCCTATTACATCAATTGTAGCAAGTAAGAAGTTCCTAGTTGTCGCTTACTCGAATATTATCAAGATTTTTGGAATGGAAATTAACCCAAAGCAAGCCGCTTGTACAATTAATGATAATCAACCTATACGAAGTATTGATACAAACTTCTTTTCGGATATGAATATTGGTACAATTAGTTCGCTTTATATTTATGAAGATGAATATCTATTTGTTGGTGGTACAGATGTTTTCTCGCTATTTAAACTTAACATCAAAGAGGAACTTACTTCACCAGTTATACTTTTTTCATATGCAATTCACGCAGGTAAAATCAACTACATCTCAATTGTTCCAGAAAATGTACTAAATATTGGCCAATTCTCTAATCAAACCCTGAAATTACTTACAGCCAGTGAAGATGGGAGAATTATTTTTTGGAAAATTTGTAATCTACCTAAGAACCAGGCCCTTAATGTTAGAAAATACAAAGAGATAATAAATGAAGAACATTTTGAAGAGAAAAAAATGGTGAATAATCAAATTCATTCATTAGAAAATATGGGGTCTATAGAATTTAGCGATAATAGTGATGATGACCTTAGTTCGGCATTTAGATAGCTTCATTGACTAGGAATGATAAGTTTATATAGTCAAATTATTTTTTTCTCTTATAATCTCTAGATAATGAAAGAATATCCCCCAAATGCATTCTCTGAGCTATATTCTACATATAGGAACCCATCATCAGAAACATATTGCTCATATACTTCTTGCATTAGAGAGCCGGCCTTGGGTATTGTATTATTCACAAATAAATATATTGTCTTCTCGTATGGAACAGGTATTTTAATGCCGCTGTTTTGAGTATTAGAAGACTGAGTAATATGCTTATGAATTATATACTTAAATTCTCCAACCAGCATATTCATTGGGACTAAAAATCTAAATTATGTTATTTCATTCTTACAGAATGCGAAGACTTACTTCTTCTTTTCAATCTCAGGAAGATCACTTCTTGATGATCTTTCACAAATTACTGGGATTCTGTTTGGATACTTTGCCCTAATACTTAGAGCTTCTGCTGCCCTTTTATCTGGATGAAATAATTAACGCAAGAATAAGGTATTTGTTTGGAAACTTACCAAATTGAACCTTTTCTTTCAGTGAACTCATAATTCACACGTTTAAATCCTTATCGGTAAATCTTAATCTTTTAAATTCTACGGAAGTACATTTAGCTTTTATTTCCTTAGAATATTTTCAGCTCCCCCATAAATTTTTCGATATGGAAGGCGGCAGCTTTTGGCGCTTCGACTCCGCATGTATTAATTTATAGATAAATTAATAATAGACGCAATATTAAGGAGTTATTCTAAATTAAAAAATTAGAAATGAAAACGGTTTAGCTCTAATTATCTTATCTCTCCTGAGATTTGCAGATAATTGCCATTTGCTCTTTTATAGTAATCCCCACATTTGAAATTTGAAATGCAATCTTACAAGATGTATTTTAGACCATACGTAAATAATTATGGGTCTTGTGTCGACACACCTAATAATAGCCATAAACATTATCAGCATTTCCACTAACATTTTAATTTAAATTTAATACATAACTTAAATTTATTGTAATATGGTAATGCGTGATGTATCCACTAAGTCCTAGAAATTGTTTCGGTGTTAACCAAAACTCAAGAATTGCATCCAGTGAAATTATATCCGGTTTATCGTGTGCCTATCCCAATTCATCAAATGAATCCTCTATTAATATAAAAGATAAAAATATTTTAGATGTCCCAGAACCTGACCCAATTAAAGTGCAACTAAATATTAATAGATCAAATTCTAATTTGAGTGTTGAAGATTTCGATAATAATAGAAATATATTAAAACGAATGACCACCCACAATTCCTATAGTTTAGACTTTAACATTAAGGACGAAAGCTCTAGTAATATGCTAATAAAAAATAATATTTATTCAGATATTTCCGTAGAAAAAAAATTTGCAAATTACGAGCTAAAAACAGATTCTTATATCAACTTAAGTAGGGAACAACTTTACAAAATAATTTACCAGAAGCATGATGAGTTACAGCAAATGAAACTTCAACTTAATGAGGCAAAAATAAAAGAATTAAATTTAGGAAAAAACTATGAGCTCAGCATTGCAAAGCAAAATGAACTTAAAACTATCAATTCGAACTTGGAAAACTTAGTAAACCAACTAAGAACCAAGAAAAATTATCAAGTTAACTCTATTGCAAACCAACTAAAGCTTGGAAGTTACAATAACATAATCTTTGAAAAGTTAGATAATTTGCTTGATTCTATTACAGAATTAAAAGAATCTGCTTCATTTTTAGCCAGCGAGGACCCAGTTGATATAAACGAATTCAAAAAACTTAAATCTACGATATATAATCTTACTCCCAGTAAAGAAGAGATAAATATTGAAATAGAATATGTCAAAGAAGAAAGGCAGCAGCTTATTCAATTATTAACTGCTCTGTCGTCAAATACTAACTTCTATATAGATAATAATTTTTGTGATAACGAATTAAGAAATGAAAATGTAAAACAAGTTAATATTAGCTTATGTGATCAAATACAAATACTTGAATTTAAGTTAAAAAGGTCAAATGAAATACATAGAAAGAAGTTATCTAAAATAAAAAATATGATAGAATTACTTGAAAAATCAGAAAATATTTCGAGTCCAATTCTTAAAGGAATAAAAAATGAAGTTAATACTATAATTTAGAATATCTTTGCAAACCTAGTAACTATAAATCTATTTCCTGCTATATTATAATATAATACATTTTTCCTTCTATTTTTCTATTAATAAAAATGTGATTTCTATTGCATAAATACAATCTTTTTATTGTCGGCGGGAATTAATAGCCACATGCATTTACTTATAAGACATTAAATTTTAATTTTAAGTGTGAAAACTCTCGTTCAAGTATTTAATAACTTGATAATAATATGATGATTATTTTATGATATGAAGGCAGATACTGAATCTACTCAAACTTTATATAATAAAGCATTCTATGTCTGGCATGAGGAGTTTTTAAAAAATTCTGACAATACAGTGAATACGTCGCCTCAGCCATTAGCGTTTGTTTGTAATGTAAATATCGTTGACCTTTCTTCTAGTGAGACTTTTGCTGGATTTATTACCGACCAAGGATATTTGTATTGTTGGCCATGGCCAGGAGCCATCACTGGAAGAAGTGAAGTCAAAATTAATCCTACTGCAGTAACATCTGTTGAGGAGTGTGTTCACAATTTATCATGTGGTTATAATCACATTTCATGTACAACTGAAAACAATAGCCTCTATATTTGGATTTTCAGTTACGAAAGCATAAAATCAAACGAGCTAAATCAAAAAACGTTAGCGAACCCAAAAACTCTTTGCAATTGGGAGTTTCCCATTAAAAAAATAAAGAGTGGATCAAACCATGTTTTGGTATTGCTCTCAAACAATGACCTTTATTGTGTAAAATTGCCTGAGTATTCAGAGTTTGAAGAAACCAGTGATTCTAAACTTGAGATTATCAAGGTAAATATTCCAGACAAAATTATTGAAATACAGACAGGGGTAAATTTTTCCTTATGTCTATGCAAAGACAATAATCTTTACTACTGGTTTCTAAACAATGAACCTGGCTTTGACTCTGATATAAACGAAAACATCAAAAAAATTGAGATTGATACAATTTTTCAAAGTCACATTTGTAGTACTGAAAATTGTAATTATAAGATTGTTACAACTTCAGTCATGAATAATTTTGCTGCCTTGGGAATCATATTTGATTGTGAAGCCCCTCAATTTCATGATCCAAGTACTTTGAATTATTTCTCGCATATATTTATTTATGATTTTCATGAGAAAGCCATTTCAATGGTTAAGTATTCTGATCGTCATAATTTCTTCAAATCCTTTCATTGGTTGTTGGATCATCTATGTGCAATATTTTTGGATGATACTATTTGGTTCCGAGATAGAAATATGATTTATGAGGAGAAAAATGATATTGTAATTCGTCCTAAAGGCGATACAAAGTTATTCTTTGCAAGTGCAAATGGAAGATGTCTAATAATAAATATTTTGCAAAATATTTTTGATAATAGTCCAACAAGTAACTCAGGAGAATCAGATAAAGCAATTACTGAAGCAGGAAATGTCAGAGAAATAAAAGGAGAAAATAATATTGAAAATCAAACTGAAGTTTTTTATGATGAAAACAAAACTTCTATTGAGGATTTAATTGATCGTAATAAAGCAAGGGAAGAAATTGATCCAAAATTTATTGAGTCAGGCTTTGTGAAAACATTGAACTTAGGTGAAGTATCTAATATCTTCCCCAGTAACACAACCTTTGAAGCAAGTGATCAGGATAAGGATCATATCCGCAATGAATTAAGAGAATATGCTTCTACTGAAGATTTGAAAGTTAACAGTGACCAACCATCCTACCAGAGGCCAACTATTTCTTCAATAAACACTAAAAAGCCTCAAAAACACACGTTTTTACGTAAAGGCGAAGGAAAGATCAAGACCTTAAAGATCACAAATTTAGAAAAGTCTGATTCAAAATTGTCATCCAACTTTCTTAGTAGTAAACTTGAAAGCAATAGTAGTAATTCAATCAGAACAAATACTAACAATCTAAATAAAAAAAAGTTGCAACAATATGAGACTCGAATTTTCAATTTGGAAAGCGAAAATCGAAAAATTTTGGATCTTTTACAGGAAACAAAAAAGAGATATTTGAATGATGTAAAAGCTCTATATATTCAATTAAAAGAGAAAAGCGATGAGAAATTCCCACTAAAATCAGTTGTTGAGCAATTGCAAAAGGAGTTATTTATTGAGAGAGAGGAAAAAACCAAGCTTAAAGAGGATTATGAGTCAGTTAAGTTACAACTTCAAAATGAAATCTGTAATAAAAACATTAAAAAGGATTTGTTAAATACGCAGTTGGTCATTGAAAAAGAACGTATATCGAAAGAGAAGGCAGAAATTGAGAATCTTTACGAGGAACTTAATAGTAAGAGTGTGAATTTAGAAATTCTTGTAGCTGAATTGAGCTCTAAATACAATAAATTAGAACAAGATTATGAGAAGTTAACAAATAAGTATAATGAAATTGATCAAAATCATACTTTAACAGTTAACCAGTTATCCAAATCAGAGCTAGAATTATACGAGCTAAGGAAAGAATTAGAATTAAACAAAACAAATAAAAATACATCTGTCAACGAATTATACGATTACATAGATGAACTAGAGAAAAGTCTGAAAGAAATTAAAGCTAAGAATGAGGTTTTGTCAAACAAAGCTAGTAGTACAGAATTATCAATTACAACTAGTCAAAATTCTAAGCAAGAAAATAATGAAATTAATGGCATTAAGGATTATCTTTTGGACAGAATGAAAATTTTAAAAGAAAACAAATACGATAATTTAAAAAGTACTGAATCCATCAAATTCACTTCCGAGGTTCATGTTATTATTGATGATATATTTCATATTTTTATTGAAAAAATTAAAGATTCGCAAGAAAAGAATAATTTACTGAAAAAAAAAGTTAACATTCTAGAGAAGTGTATCAAAATAAGAAAAGATGATGTAAATATACTAGTAGAAAACAAAAAGAATTAGTGAAATTAGAACAAAAACGAGTTATGATTGGTCTAGATGGACAAACTCTCTGTTTTATAGAAATTATTATATATTTAATATTTAAATTTAGACGGGAAAAATATGAAAGATATCTGCAAAATCAATTTTTTTCAATTAGCATTACATTAATAGCAGCAATATACAAATCCTAACTAACTATTCTAATATTCAAAATAGCCATTCACATAATAACGAATAACATATGCTATCGGAATAATTAAGAAATAATTCTTTCTTTTTAAATATGATAAAGATTTATTAATTTCTATCATATTTGATTTTTTTAATATTATTAGTATTTATTAATTAGTAATATGTTAGTAAATGTTATTATATTTCAATAGGAAATGTAGCAAGTGTAGTAATATTTGATAGTAATAAGTAGAAAACCATTCATTTTAATGGTAGGAATTTTTTTGAGTTGGAAATATCTTATTTATGGTTAAGATTCGTTCCAGAATGATGAATCACGTTCAATTGTAACGACAGTTTCATTTGCTGCTTCATCACCCTCTTCTTCCTCTTCTTCTTCATATTCTGCCTCAAATCCATCTGCATAGTCATCATCATCTTCTCCATCTTGTCTGTTTCTGCTTGCATACCATGCACCAACACCAGCAGCCACGAGACCTACAGCAGCAGAAGCACCACCAGCAGCTTGGATTGCAATGTTACTTGATGATTCTGGTGGCGGTGGAACTTCTTCTTGCTCTTCTTTGTCAGCATTAGTTTCAAAGTATTTCTTTGCTGCTTCAGCCGCAACTGATTCTGGAATCACACCACCTTTATTTGGTGCAGCGGTGCCAGGTACATTTGCATATATGCCTGCAGTAGAACCGTCAATAGCAATGCCAGACTCTGGATCAATCAGTTTACCTGTCTTGGCATCATAAGGCATATTTGTGGCTGGATCAATTGGATTTCCTGATTCATCAGTTGATTTTGACTGTGAACCAGCTTTACCAGAAATGAATCCAGCAACTGATCCACTGAAATATTTACCAGAGACAGTATCAATCAATTCACCATTCTTAGCAAATGGAAGGCCACTAATTGGATCAATTGGGAAACCAGTCTTTGGATCAACTGGGAGACCATAAGAAGGTTCCGTTACAATATTCTTTTCCTTAACATACAATGTAACATAAGGAACAGATCCCTTTATTTGTTCTCTAGTTTGTGGGTCCACAAGTACGTTAAATCCTGGAATGAATGGTAAACCAGTTGATGGATCAGACGGATATCCTGTAGTTGGATCAGTTTGAGTTGGCGTTCCAAGAGCTGTGTGAATTATTGAAGCTACAGAGCCTGGAATAGTTTTTTCTCCATTCAACTTGTAGGTTTGACCAGAATTCTTATTCCACCAAGTATTTGTTGGTTTATCTGGAATAGCATCAGTACTTGGTTTTGGTGAAATATTTACTTCATCGTTTGACGGTAATTTATTCAATGATTCCAAGATCAGTTCTGGTGTCATAATACCACCATTTTCACCTTGTGGTGTACCAGGTGGTGGCATAAATGTACCAGAGTGAGATCCTTGAATCTTGTCTCCAGTTTCTGGGTTAATTAAACTACCAGATGATTCATCAAATGGCAAACCTGTGTTTGGATCAATTGGTTTACCAGTACTTGGATCTTTTTCATGTGATTGCTCACCAGATGTACCATTGATATATCCAGAATGTGAACCTGGAATTGGCTTCTTGTTTGATGGATCAACCAAAGTACCATTTGGAAGTTGTGGAAGTCCTGATACTGGATCTCTTGGGAGACCAGTTGCAGAATCAATCGGTAAACCAGTGACATCATCTGTTGTAATATTCAATACTTCAGTAAGTATTTCATCACCAGCAACTGATCCCGGAATAGGTAATTTAGTACCTGGGTCGATAATTTCTCCTGTAGATGGGTTGTATGGTAAACCAGTAACTGTATCAACTGGCTTTCCTGTAATTTTATCAGTTTGTTGTGGAGTATTGAATGATGGATAGTTGAGAGAGCCTGGTAGTGAGCCTGGAATAACTTTTCCTGTCTCTGGGTTAATAATGTTACCAGTTGAGTTACTATATTGAGTATTTGTTACTGGATCTTTATTGATAGAGTTGGTTGGTGGAACAATCAATCCATCTTTTCCTTTATCAGCCTGATCTTTGGCCTCTTCTTCAGATACAATACCACCGCCGCTAACTGGATTTCCTGGCTTTGGTTTTGTGGTACCTGAAGTTGATCCTGAGATAGTGTTGTTTGTCTCTGGGTTAACTAATTGATTGTTTTTGTCTATTGGTAAGTTAGTTGACGGATCAAACAAATTACCTTCTTCATCTGCAACTGGTGGTAAACCTGGCTTTCCACTAACAATGCCAGCAGTGGAATTGTTAATTGGTTTTCCTGTTGATGGATCAACTAACTCGCCAGTTGTTGAGTTGAATGGAATATCAGAAACTGGATCCTTTGGTAAACCTGTTGTAATATCTACTGGTAAACCATAAATATTATCAGTCTTAATACCATTTGATAATGCATATTTGTATGCACCAGCAAATGAAGCATCCATAGTGTTATTGTTTGTTGGGTTAATCAAATGACCTGTTGATGGATTGAATGGTAAACCTGTTGTTGGATCGATTGGCTTACCAGTCACACCATCAGTTTGTGTTGGTGTCTTCAATATCGGGTTTAAGTCACCAGCAATTGAACCTGGAATTGGTCTCTTTGATACTTGGCCAATAAGTCTACCAGATTCGATATCATACATCAATTCAGAAATAGAATCGAGTTTCTGATCCTTCTCTGGAACTGATTCTGGTACGCTTGGAGGAATAGACAGCTTGAATCTATCAGCATTTGCTGCTGCCACTTCCGGAGGAATAATACCACCATCTTCAATTTCGGGAGAGAGTGGAGTTTGCTCTGATGGACCTAAAGAACCTGGAATCATTGTTCCTGTTGCTGGATTAACTAATCCACCAAATTCACCAACAATCATATTTGTTGCTGGGTCGATTTGAACTGATTTTTGAGATAATAATGATTCACTAGCGGAGATTCCAGAAACAATACCTGCAATTGTTCCATTCATAATTTCATCTGAGATTGGGTCAAACAATTCACCGGTAACTGGATTGAATGGAATCAAACTGACTGGATCTAACGGGTAACCTGTAAGTGTATCAATTGGTAAACCGTAAGTCTCATCAGTATCAACTGTTAAGTTCTTTGCAGCGAGATACGATACTGATAGACCAGACATTGTCTGATTGGTGTATGGGTGTACTAAATTACCTGATTTTGGATCGAATGGAAGACCAACCATTGGATCAATTGGTAAGCCAGTACCTTTGTGGGTTTGAGTTGGGAACATTTTTGATGTTTCAGCTATTTGTCCTGCTTGAGAACCTGGAATTGGTTCATCATTAGAGTCTAACAGCAAACCACTATTGTAGTCGTAAGTCATTCTTGTGTACTTATCCAACATCTTTTCAATTGGAATTGGTGTAATTTCTACATCACCAATATCCGGCATTGGTGTCGTTGTAGTTGTCATCTCCTCTCTTTTTGTTGTTGTTGTTGTTGTTGGCACTGTTGTTGTTGTGGTCGTTGTTGCCCTTGTTGTTGTTGTTGTCACTATTGGTTTTAATGTTGTTGTTGTTGTGGCTATTGCTGGTCCATCCGGGCTTCTTGTCGTTGTTGTTGTTGTTGGCTTTTGAGTTGTTGTAGTGATAATTGGATTAAGAGTTGTGGTTGTGGTTGTTGCCTTTGTAGTAGTTGTTGTTGTTGTCTTTGTTGTTGTGGTTGTCGTTGTCTTTGTTGTTGTGGTTGTTGTTTCCTTTGTTGTGGTTGTGGTAGTGGTAGTGGTAGTGGTAGTAGTAGTGGTTGTTTGCTTAGTGGTAGTGGTAGTTTTGGTTGTAGTGGTGGTAGTAGTTGTTGTTGTTGTGGTGGTAGTTGTAGTAGTAGTAGTTGTTGTTGCCTTTGTTGTTGTTGTTGTTGGCTTAGTGGTAGTGGTAGTTGTAGTGGTTGTTGTTGTTGTTGTTTCCTTTGTTGTGGTTGTTGTTTCCTTTGTTGTTGTTGTTGTTGTTTCCTTTGTTGTTGTTGTTGTTGTTTCCTTTGTTGTTGTTGTTGTTGTTTCCTTTGTTGTTGTTGTTGTTGTTGTTTCCTTTGTTGTTGTTGTTGTTTCCTTTGTTGTTGTTGTTTCCTTTGTTGTGGTTGTTGTTGTTGGTTTTGTGGTAGTGGTAGTGGTAGTGGTAGTGGTAGTGGTAGTGGTAGTGGTAGTGGTTGTGGTAGTGGTTGTGGTAGTGGTTGTGGTAGTAGTAGTAGTAGTAGTAGTAGTAGTGGTAGTAGTAGTGGTGGTAGTGGTGGTAGTAGTAGTGGTTGTTGTTGTTGTGGTGGTAGTTGTAGTAGTAGTTGTTGTTGTTCCCTTTGTTGTTGTTGTCGTTGGTTTAGTGGTAGTGGTAGTGGTAGTGGTAGTAGTAGTAGTAGTAGTAGTAGTAGTTGTTGTTGTTGTTGTGGTAGTAGTAGTAGTAGTAGTAGTAGTAGTAGTAGTAGTAGTAGTAGTCGTGGTAGTAGTTGTTGTGGTGGTAGTAGTAGTAGTAGTCGTGGTAGTAGTTGTGGTTGTGGTTGTTGTGGTTGTTGTTTTTGTCGTTGTTGTTGTGGTTGTTTTAGTTGTTGTTGTTGTTGTTGTTGGTTTTGTGGTTGTTGTTGTTGTTGTTGTTGGTTTTGTGGTTGTTGTTGTTGTTGTTGTTGTTGTTGTTGGTTTTGTGGTTGTTGTTGTTGTTGTTGTTGGTTTTGTGGTTGTTGTTGTTGTGGTGGTGGTAGTTGTTGTGGTAGTAGTTGTGGTAGTAGTAGTTGTTGTGGTGGTGGTGGTTGTAGTTGTTGTTGTCGTTGTTGTGTGTTTTACACCAACACATTTAGTAAATGGAATATAAACCTTATTATTCATATCAAATATCTGACCTTTTTCAAAAGAGTTCTCAGAATTACAAGGAGCATTGATCTTAGGATCTACCAACAAGAAATTAGTGTTTGCTCCAGGTTCGGTGGTCTTAGTTTCATTAGAACGATAAACACCTGCATAACTGTTTGCAATACTAGTACCAGTCGATCTGCTGACCAAATTTCCGCTCACAGGGTTGAATGGGCAATTAGAGTATGGATCAGTTGGAAGACCAGTTGCTGAATCTATTCTAAATCCAGTAGATGAATCAACACTATAGCCATGTTTCCATCCACAAGATCTTGAACCGGAAATGGTTGCTTGCTTATTTGGGTCTTTAAGTTCACCATTTGTAATACTTACTGGCCAATTCATTGATGGGTCAGTTGAAAATCCAGTAGAAGATGTAAAGTTAAGTTCACTTGTAATACAAGATTCGCTTCTAATACCTGCAATTGAACCTTCCAAGATAGATTCTGTATTTGGATCGTAAATTACACCAGTGCTGTTATCAAAAAGCATTAAAGAAACTGGGTCAACCATTTTTCTTGTATTTGGCTCGATTGGAACTCCGCTAACATCCAAGTCGAACGGTGCACTGTAAGCATTAGATGTTGTTGATGCATCAGCATGTTTGCCAGTATATGGGCTAAATTTCTTACCTGTAGAGTCTACAAGCAAGAAAGTCACTGGGTCCAAATCTGAAGGGAGAGATGGGATTACAAATTTCTCATTTGAAACTGCACCAGATGATTCAATTCTCATCTCCAATCGGTTACTTGACTTGAATGCAAATGAAAAAAGTGGGTTCATAATAATAGCCACAAGGGCTATTGCTGATGAGCTCACTTTAATGTTCACCATGATTTTTTGGCCTCACCTATAATATACAATTATGGCTCTGAAAATTGTCAATAGCAAGCCACCCTTTGTTTATCACTAGAGTAGGCTAGCTCAAACCCTGTGTAAAAGAACTTCCTAAGCCGAAACTTATGATGTAGCGTTAATATATTACAAAAAAACTACTTGCCAACAAGAGTTATCACAAGTGCATTCAAAATGCACAATATGCTTGTCTGTTCTATCCAGGATTTTTTAATGTATGCACTTTTTTATTCACAGAGTATACACTCGCGTACAGCAACGTATAATTATCCTTTGCATGTATTAGGGTGCAATACGGGCTAGACTTTAAAGATACGTCAATTTTTACATATGAAATCCAAATACATGCACCTCACACATTTAGGCGGGAAATTTCTGGAAGGTTGGCATTACGTGATTGACATTTACCGCCTTAATTAATTAATTAATTAATTAATTTAAGTACCCCGAGAGACAGTTAGCACTAGTAGTCTAGTGGTAGGATGACGCGTTCCCATTGCGTCGGCCCGGTTTCGATTACCGGCTAGTGCAGTTTTTGCGGATGTGATAAAGATTTAATTACTGATGGTTTGTTCTGTACGGATGTTTTTGTGTTCACTAGAGCTTTCTAAAAAAAAAATAAATGGTGATGGTAACAATTGTGTTTCTTCAAAAAGAACAAGTATTTTGTTTAAATACATAATACAAAGGATTAATTATTAAAATTGAACTAAAGTATATATATTTTTTTTAATCTAGCATGAACCACTTAATACTCTATAGTTTTGTAGGTGCCCTCGAGGGTAGTCCATCCTTTGGTCTCTTGTTAACCCAAGGTGGTTCTATGTTGGGATGATTTGAGACGTATGGTGGGTCATTAGTTGATGGAATCTGTCCTGCAGGAAGTGGAGAGTGTCCCAAAACTTCGTCATTATTAAGAGACCTCCACTCCGGAGGGAATCTCAATAAGGACTGTGCCTCTTTTAAGTCATGTTCTAAAAGTTGCATTACAGTCTGCTGCTCTTCTATTTGTTTTTCAAGCTTTCTACATGCCAAAAGCATAACAATAACATCATTTTGGTCTTGAGGCTCAATATTCGAAAAATAAGCTGCCATTTCGGTGAGACTACTGTATGGTCTTCTCCTTGCTGCAGAAAGTCCGCCTACAAATGGGCTCTTTGAAAACTTCGGTCCAGTACAGACTCCTTGTTTTGCTAAATATCTTCTATTCTTGGAATTACCGTTAAATGCTGAAATCTCACTAGGAAATTCTACTACATCAGAGTATCTTGGCTGACCTATTCCTTGAGCTAATGTATCAGACGCAGCTAATTCGTCGTCATCAAAGTTGGAGTCACTATCCTCTAGGTCTCTTAATCCTCTAATTGTAGCAATCTTTTTCTCTATTCCATGCCACTTAGTTCCACTAACGGTGTTATCATTTTGGCTTGACTTTCTTTCACCTAGTTTTTTGCTTCTGTCGTTAGAACTTTCTTTCGGAGTTTGGTCTGCTTGAGATTCATTTAGATCGCTCAAATCCTTGTTACTACTATTACTATTAGCATCTTTTGATTCTGCTTCTTTTTTATGCTTTCTAGAATGTCGTTTTCTACAGCAATGTCTACTTCTACCACCATTCTGACACGCAGTACTACAAATTGCTGCTATAGTTGTCACCATTTGCCACATTGCAGGATCCAAACCCTGAAAATTTGGAGATCCTGATCTATCAAACATATTCGGAATTTCGTTAATACCAGCTCCCATCTGAGGCAATATCCCATTTTGAAAGTTGTTTGGAATATTTCCCGAGTTTGTATTTGGAGAATTTATTGTGCTTTTTGAGTAGCTTGATTCTTTACTAGCACATAAATTAGAATTAGATAGGGCAGGATTTGGTAACTTATTTGAAACCAAATCAGGATTCTGATTCTGTTCCTTGGAAGGAATCAAATTTGTTTTTGATTCGGAATATTTTGGTAAAGATGGTCCTTTGCTCTGATACTCCAATTTCTGTTCCATTTTTAATTCAGGTGGTGAAGACGAATTTGAAACTGGAGTTTGAAACTTAACAGTTGGAGTTGCTTTTATCTCACTTTTTGGAGGTGTTGATACCATATTTACTGATTTTGATGGATTTGCTTTTTCAGGTAGAGCGACGCTTTTTGGCTGATCTATTTTATTTATTAATGTCTTTGGAGGTCCCTGCTTCGTAGATGAGTTATCTTTATTGAGCAAACCTATCTTAGGAGCATCTATACCAACTTTTTTCACAGTATCTGGCTTTATACTTATTGGCAACTTTGTAGAAGCTAATGACTTTGATTCAACCTCACCTGTCTTTATTATCTGGTTTTTTAATGCTGGAGGAGGCTTCAATTGTGCTAGCTCGCCCGGTTTTGAACTAATCTTTACTGGACTTACTCCTGATAGTTTTTTAAGCACTGGCAAATCCTTTGGTGACTTTCCTATTATCGCACTCTTTGTAGCTAAAGGTGCAGGTTTTAACCCTGCTTTAATACTTTCTGACATTTTTAACTAATCTAATCGTCTTTTAGAGACTTATTTCAAAGATTTATACCATATTTTTCAAAGTGTTGTTTTGCAAATTTTCCTTGAACCATCTACTTATAATTCAACTTTTAAGCAATAAACACACGTTAACTTTCATGCCCCGTCTTGTCTACTGTCAGTTTTTAATATAATTATTACGAGAAACAATTAAGAATAGTGTTATTTATATAAAATTAAAATACCCTACTAAAACACCCTAAACTTCCTAAAATACTATTTGCTTAAATTATCAAATAATCTAGTATGCGGCTCCAGTGTGTACATAAGAAGCTCTTTTAGGGCCAGTAATTGAAAGTAAAAACATTGCTATTAGAAATGTGTAAATTACAGAAAGAAATGAACCAAAATATAAGGCTATAATTGATATTCTGTACTTTGGACTCGATTTTGGAGCTCTTGACATTAGCAAAAAAGTTATGCAACCAATTGGTGGGAAAAGAAATGACAAAAAAATTGAGATAAGTGGAAGTCTTATTCCTTTTTCATCCCAAATTGACCCAACTAACTTCTCACTGCTCAAACCGGTTGATTTTCTTATTATCCTTTCAAAAATACGCATTTCTAAACAACTAATATTAAAATGAGGGTTCTGATTAATATTTTTTTTTATAGATCTCAAATGCATGTATAAGTTTAACAGGATATAGCGCTAGATACGAGAATTCATAAAATAACAAATAAATAATTTAAAAAATGGGATTCAAACAAATCAAGTCTATCTCACATTGTGGCCATCAAAAGATTCTATGCCTTCTAATGATTATTATACATTTTTAGTTAATAATATCGTTTATTATAAAAATTATTTACGCGCAAATTATTGCAATTTTTTCCAGTGCTCAGCTTTAACCGCATAATTTCGGAGACGTATTGAGACATTATTTTAATTAAGGTGTT
The DNA here is from genome assembly GCF_004936735.1 of Cryptosporidium sp. chipmunk genotype I. NCBI lineage: Eukaryota > Apicomplexa > Conoidasida > Eucoccidiorida > Cryptosporidiidae > Cryptosporidium > Cryptosporidium sp. chipmunk genotype I. The sequence continues at coordinate 760,436 of NW_027125614.1, forward strand.
GAAATTTGCGGTACCTAAATTCGGAAGATCGTGTAAAGGTAAAGTTTGTGAATTTTCTAGTATAATATTAGATTTTCTAAAGTACTAGTCAGAAAATAGCCAGATTTATCAACAGTAAGGAAGGTTTTTATCGTTCGTTTGATTAGTTAAGATGCCCGTCCAAATTACAGACTTGAGAGATTTTATCAATACTTCTAGACGTGCTGATGCCAGATCAGTAACCGTTGTTAAGGTCAAGAAAGATAACCATATTACAACGAAGTTCAAGATCAGATGCAGCCGCTATTTGTATACATTGGTAATGAAGGATTTGGAGAAGGCAAAGAAGTTAGAGTCATCATTACCTCCAACTCTCAAGAAAACTACTATTTCTCGCTCTGTTAAGAAGTGAATTTATGTTCATTGAACATAAAATGGAAACTCTACATTTGTTTATTCCAAATAGAATAGTTTATTAATAAGATTATTTTTATTATTTGTTAAATCTTTTTTTAGTAAGGCTTTTGCCTATTAAACGTTTTCTCTTTGTATTTCTCCACCTTTAGCTTTGACCATTGGGGAGTACTGTTGTCTAGTTTGGTTCTAGAGTCATTTCAACATTGGATTCTGGGACCTAAAGTTTCTTAATTTGCCGAGAAAGTGATTTTCTAGGAAAACATTGACTTAAATAATCGGTGCCGCTTTGCTGTCTCTATTAAGATAATTCCCCATTTTGTTATGTCATTCTAAACTCTTGCAATTACCACTATAATGTACTAAACATGGAAAAGGTTGAAAGTTTATATCAGGAACTACAACTTTTGGTAAAGTCTGAGCAGTATGAGGCAGCAACACATATTTGTGATAGAATTAAGCTTTTGGGATGTATGGACAGCGAAGTTTTGAGAACAAAAATATATTGCTTGATTCAGAGAAAGATGTGGAACCAAGCACTCTTTCTCATTAAAACTTTTGAAAGAGATAATATTGAGCTACCTTTTGAAAAGTCTTACTGTCTATATAGAATTAACAACTTTAAAGATGCTTTGGAGACTTTGGAAGCTCTTGGTGATCCAACAAAGGCTTTGAGTAAATTGGAGAACCGTGCAATTTCTCATTTGAAGATCCAGATTTTATATAGATTAGGTAGATTTGAAGAGTGTGAAAGGCTTTATTCTTTGATGGAGCCTATCATTACTAAGGAAAACAACTACGTGGAACTGGAAATGCTTCGAGTTAACCAATTGGCAGTATTTTCCTCAATTCACAATCTTAACAAGAATGTTGAAGATTTTGACATTCCAGATTACTTAACAAGCTCAATAGAGTACTGGTTTAATCGCTGCTGCCTATATCTCTCCAATAATGATATTGACAACGCTATGACGTCTTTAGAAATGTCAGAGTCTCTATACAACTCATTGTCGGAGAATTATGAGTCAGAAGATCAACAGTCTCCAAATCCCTCTGATGAGTGCTCTTTGATTCTCATGAGAGCCTATATTATGCAGCAGATAGGCCAAAATGAAGAAGCAAGATTGCTTTACGAAGAGTCTTTTGAAAAGTTTGGATTGGACGGAGTAAAGCTGGAGCCTTCAATGGTCCATTTAGGTGTAGTTGCCTATAACAACTATTTTCTACTTTCAAAAAATGGCAACCCTCATAGTTATATAGATGGTCTTAAACGTCTTTCTATTACTTCAAAAGATCAAATTGAACACAAAATGACAATTAACCAAAACTTTATCATTTCCCTAAATAAAGCTTTATTATTATATAATGAAAGTGGATTTAAGCAATATATTAAACAGGCAGAAAAGTTTTCTGTGGATAATTTAAAACTGGAGTTATTCAAAATTGGGTTGTTTCTATTACAAGGAAAAACCAAAAAAGCTGTGCAATATATAAATTTTTTACATAATAAAAACCAAGATAACATTGAATTTTCCATTTCAGTTCTTAAAATATTGCTCAAATTAAAAATGGCTAATAATGCCTTTAAAATTCTGGATTCTAAAATCGACAAATCTATATCTAACTTTCATCAGTGGACAATTTCTCCAGAATTATTTAATGAACTTTTAGTCTTGATTCAGAATATTCTAATTGAGAAGTTCTCCAATTCTGCTCCTGATATGATTAAACAAAAACTCAAATCCATCTTGAATCATGCAATATCAAAATCCACAGGTAATAAATCAAATAGCAAACTACCTTCTCTATTATGTGTGCTTGGAAAGCATCTTTTGATGGTCAATTTGATTACTGAAGCTGCTGAATGTTTCCGCTTCGTACTTGAAGACTTAGCTGACTCTAATAATGATTTTGCATTATCTGGATATGTTTCTGCTTGTACACTTTGTGGACATGAAGTTCCCAAATTCTATTTGAGACAACTTGACAAAAAACTTCCAAATAGTGTATTTTCAATAGATGCTGAGATTCTTGAAAAAATGGAGGCCCCTACTAGAACTTCAGAAAGGGATAATCAAGATTCTAAATCTATGTCTCACGTGAATTTGACCATTAAAACCAAGTCTAAGCGTAAAAAGAGAAAACCGAGGTATCCAAAAGGATTTGACCCAATTAATCCGGGCCAAGCTCCAGATCCTGAGAGGTGGTTACCAAAAGAACAGAGATCATCATTTAGAAAACTTAAAAAAAATAGAAGCTCGAAAAAGGGTCAAGTCGAGAAGGGAGGACACCAGGGAGCAATTCCAACTAGTAGCGCTGAAATCAAGGCTGCAGTCCCCTCGACAGCTAAACAAGCTGCACTTTCCTCGAGTTCAAGCACTAGGAGGTCTCACAAGAAAAAAAGACGCTGATTCAATAATTGTTATTCCTTAATAGCTTAGTCAAATTTTGGAAAATCATCCTCTATTCTTAGAAGCTTTTCAACGTTGGATACTTCTGATAATAATGACCCAAAGTATCTTAAAAGCTCTATTCCCCTAACCTATTAGCACATAATATCAATGAATTAGTTTATGAGAACTTTTTTTTACTTACCTCGTTGTTTAGTGTCGGGATATATGCAACATGGAAGTCGTAGCTATATAGATCTCGAATCTGTTCCAAGTACTTCATCTGCATATTCCTTTTGCTATAGTATTTTGAATATAATAACTTTGAATAAGAAAGTAGCTGTTTATAGCTGCTAACGATTCTCTTGGTGAATTCAACCAGTTCCGAATGGTCTGAGGGGATGTCATCTAGCTTTAAAAGCTCTGATGAGTCTCTTACGGTAGACCCTCCCTGATCCATTCCAGTGGGAAGGTCTATCGGGAACATCACTTGGTTCACAACAATATGTGAACAACTAATTGATTGCCTAGCAAGTTCTTGGATTAGCCTTTCTGTCTCATAAACTGACAAGAATTCGGGAATGCAAACACATACGAAAGTTGTTTTAGATGGGTCTTGGAAAGTCTCCTTGACAGAAGTCGTAATAGCTTTAAGATCCTCCAATTTAGAATTGAGTGTCTCCTCTTCTATTGCGTTTCCACTTACAGAATTAATTAGTTGAAGCGCTCCTGACATGTTTTGCTTAATTGAAAACAACTTTGATAAACCTTTTTCCAATAATGAGGGGAAGCTTAGTAACCTTAGAGTATGTCCAGTTGGAGCCGTATCAAATACTATCACACTATAGGACATTGACTTAACCGACTGCATTAATGTAGCAAAACCTAGTGCTTCATCAATACCAGGGAGTGCAGAAACTAAATCTGGGAGGAACTTTGAAAACAAGCTGTTTTCTTCTTTCAGTTTGAACTCTACTGCCTGTTGATATGAGGCATCAAGCTCCATTGCATACAGATTTTTGTACCCATTAACCAATGTGGGAGTGTTACTAAACTTTTGAACAAATGCATCACTTAGATTATGTGCAGGATCTGTTGATAGAATTAGTACCTAAAAAATATTTATTTCAAAAACTTAAAATTTTGAAATATTTTACTTACACTCTCTCTCTCCTCTGCCAATTTAGAGGCTATGGAACAAGATGTAGTGGTTTTCCCAACTCCTCCCTTCCCCCCTACAAAAATCCACTTTAAAGTCTTAAGAGCAAATAGTGATTTTAATGAGGGTTCGAGATCACAATCTGCATCAAAGTAAGCAGTGCTCATCTTTTCAAGAAAGAACAGCTATTATCACAAATTATTTCAATAGCCTAATTCTAAATATTGATTTTCCTTTCTATTTCTATTTATTATTAGTCATTTTCTACTGGAAAGTTAAAAGTATTATTGGCGCATGAATACTTTGCTGTCTTAAAGGAAAATAATACTTACATTTGAGGGGAAACTCCATATTGGTTAAAATTGTTACTGAAATAGACTTTCTTTTCAAAAGATTCTTTGGGAAGTTTTTAGACCAGATTGAAGGTAAATATACAGCAAATGAAAAATTTTTTGAAATTCATCTTAACTCTTTCCTTGGCTCCTCTGTTTGTGACATGCTTGTATAATAGTGGCTCACAAGTCAAAGTTATTAATGGTGCACAACTAAAGAAGTTAGTTAAAGAAAATCCTGTTGTTATAGTCGAATTTTTTGCAGATTGGTGTGGACATTGTAAGGCATTTGCTCCAGAATACGAAAAAGCAGCAAAAGCTCTGAAAGGGATCGTCCCTGTTGTGGCTATAGATGACCAGAGTGATATGGCTGAATATGGCATTCAGGGATTCCCAACAGTGAAAGTCTTCACAGAGCAATCTTCGAAGCCAAAAGACTTCACTGGGCCCAGGAAGGCTGAATCTGTTTTGAATGCTGCTCTTTCAGCACTTAAAGATGTAACAAATTCACGTCTAAGTGGCAAAACTTCGGGTAGTAAGGGTTCAAACAAGAACAAGGAGTCCAGCAAGAAACCGAGAAATTCTAGTGTTATTGAGCTAACTGATAATAACTTTGATGACATGGTCATCAAGGATACAGAGAATTCTTGGTTTGTTAAGTTCTATGCACCTTGGTGTGGACATTGCAAAAGCCTTGCTCCTGATTGGGAGGAGCTTGGCGGTATGGCGGACGGAAGGGTTAAAATTGCCAAGCTGGATGCAACTCAACACACAATGATGGCTCATAGATACAAAATTCAAGGATTCCCCACCTTATTGATGTTTCCCGCAGGAGAGAAGAAGGAAATAACTCCAGTTCACTATAACGGCCCCAGAACAGCAAATGATCTTTTTGAATTTGCAATCAAGTTCCAATCAAGTTCTGCAAGCATCAAACAGATGATCAGTCAAGAAGTCTTTGAGAACACATGCACTAGGGGACTGTGTGTAATTGCCTTTCTACCTCATATCGCAGACTCAAGTGATTCTGAGAGAGAAAGATACTTAAAAATATATAAGGACGTTGTTTCAGCCTCAGCAGCAATGACAATTCGATTCCTTTGGTCAGAGGGAGGATCTCAGTTCGATTTCGAAGAGAAACTAAATCTTGCATTCGGATACCCTGCAGTCGTCGCAATTAACAACGAGAAGCAAAGGTTCTCAACACATAGAGGGAGTTTCACAGTAGAATCTCTTAATTCATTTATTATTGCCTTGACTACAGGGCGCGCTCCTGTAGATCCCTTACCTAAGCTTCCAAAGATTTCTAAGGTGAGCCCCTGGGAACCAAAGAAATCAAAGCAAAGCTCAAATACTGGAGAAGAAAGTAAGAATAAAACAAATCGTCATTCAGACGAATTATAAGGGTTTTAATAAAATAACTAATAGATTTGGATAATAAGTTAGAATGTTAAACTATTGCTTTCTGGATCCTTGTATTGCATTTTCAAAGTCCTTGTGCATGTTTGCTAGCTTAAACGGAGCAACAGATTTACGTAAGAACTGGGCAACACATTTCCAATCAGTATTGCTTAGTATGATTTTAATACAAACTTTTGAGTATGTTCTAATATCAGGTGTTGGACCGTTTATATTTCCGTGTATAAATTCCAGGCATGCAAGTAAGTTGCCACATTTTGCAATGTTTGAGCCTATTTTTTCCAATACAATAGCAGTAGCTTTGAGAGTATTATAAATAACAATTGTACTTCTATTCTTCGATCCATGATTAATTAACTTTCCCAACAATTTATCACCTGCTTTAATTGAGCAAATCGCTATCAAGGTTTTGGTTGCATCATTTGCAATGAATTTGTTTCTGTCGCTTGTACGCTTTAAGATTTTTTCTAGACAAATATCCAACAACTTACCAAGATCTAGAGATGGCCCACAGTGTAAATACAAGTCTTCTATTCCCTGCATAGCACTCTTGCTAACACAAGATCTGAGAGAGCAAATCCATTTAGCAATGCTTTCTCCAACCAAAGTGGGTGAGATAAGGTTTTTAGTGGATGGAGAACGTGAATTATTAGGCTTTGTTAAAAACAGTGAATGGTATATGATAACTCTTCTCAAATTAGTAATTTCTTCAACAACACGGTTCCAGTTTTCAATATAAAGTTCATTGTTCAATAAGAAATCAATCGCTGTTTTTGTAATAACTTCCAAGCGCTCATTATTCAGTGAGTATGCCTCCGGGAAATTTCCAATACTAGCATCATCTTCTGAATTAGTGCTTTCTGTTCTTCTAGAGCTTAACTGAGACTTGGGGATTGACTTAATCATAGATTTGTTGTCTAACTGACCAATTTTTGCCTGCTTAGCCTCCTTTTGTATGAACTTTGAAACCTTGCTATTATTACCAGAGTGAGTGTTCTCGGAAGTTTTATTTGTTCCGGTAGTTGCTGTATCAATTTTGGAGTTCTGGACATTTGATACATTATCATTAAAAGAAAGGTTAAAGTCAGCAAACGTTATTGAGCCATCTTCGATATCTGGTAGCTGTGCATTTTCCAAGATCCTTTGGTGAAGCATTCTTAAGGGATTATAAAAGGAGTTTTGCCTCCTTTCTTGTGGTATTGCATCAACTGCCAGATTTATAACAGTGTTAAAGTACTCATTGCCTACTACTGATAGATATACCCTCAAGCCATCAATTGAGCGATAAACTACTTCCTCCTCATCGTCATAAATCGACCAGACAAGAGCTTGGACAATTCTAGTTGGATTATATGGATATTTTGATGACATTGGCACCGCCAAAATGGCATAAATTAAAATTCCAACAACTTCAATTCTTATTATTGAGCTTTGGTGTTGAACTAATTTACATAACTGCATAATTAACCCATCAATTAAGTATTCTCGCGATTTTGCTGACCCATTATTTTTAGATGAAGAGGAGAAATCACCATGACTAAATTCGAGCTGTGAGAAATGTATTATCTTTTGAATACATTTCATCGTTTCTGAATAAGTCTTCACACATGAATCACTCAAGTGCAAAATGAGCTCGTATATCATATTTGTATTTAAAATAATTCTTCCAGAATTTTCGGAATTATTCGATTTACTGGTTATTAAATGCTTACACAACATATTTGATAATATTTTTTCAATGATAATTTCTCCAAAGCCTTCAGTATTACAAGTACATTCGTGCTCCATTTTTCGTGTCAAGTTTTCCAATATACCTAAAATATAATTAATAAGGTCAGCTACATGACTCCTTGAGTGGAGAAACTCCACCCAGTCCGAAAATATGGTATCCCACTCCTGAAAGTAGGCTAATTCCTCCAGTGAGTATTCTTGAATTATCTTATATAGTGAGTATTGTGCCTCTAGATCTATTTTTGATTCTAGAATCTCATTTTCACTTTTTATTTCATTGCAAAAGCCTTTGTTGTCTGGGCTGTTTGGACCACCACTAAATATTCCCCTCCCCCTTAATCTAAACTGTAAAAAGTCACTGTTATCTCCGCCCATTTCATCTTCGTCCATTTCAAGCTTTTATTAGCGCTTAAGGGCTAGCTTCCTCAACCCTTGAATACCTTTTGTAAAACAATTAAATAACAAATTGTGACGGGTCAATATTCTAATTGCGTTAAATATATAAATATGTTTATATCTATATATATTTATTAATTTTTAATTATTTATCATTAACTTCAAAAATTACATACACAGATTTAACATGTACTAGGCGCCAATTTGGCGTCCATTCCACACATATTTGTTATTGTCTCTGTCAAGTTAGCATGCGTTACAATACATTGATAACAATACACACTTAAAGATAACCTTAGAAATTTTAATTGATTAATTCAATGAATCTTGATGAACCAGTCGAATTAGTTTCGCATATTAAAGCGATATTCCACTTTTTAGGGGGGATCTGCATGGAAAATACAGACGAAGGGACTGATATTTCAATAATGAAGTATGTAAATTATTAGTTTCATACTAAAACATAAGAGACTAACTAATTAATAAACTTTTGAAATATTAATTAACTTTTTTTTGTCTATAATTAGAGTTAGTCTAGAAGATTCTAAAGCTTCAAAAGGTTTGTATTGCTTGGCGTTTACAGGTATTTACATAGACTCATTAAAAATAACTTTTAGATGATTCAGTCTCGCTCGAGTTAATTGAAGAAAGAATTAATAGTATTCAAGGAACAGATCCAAAGTTAAAGTTAATGATTTCAAAAATGCTGCCTGTAAGTCTAGTCGAAATTTATTGTTGTTTTAACACCTTATTAGAAATTACTATCAAAATGTATACATGAACAAGGCCGACTTCATGAAAATGGAAAAGTAGTCTACTTTAGTTTCAGTGAATTTATTGACTCTTTAAGGGAGGAATGCAACCTTCTTGAACTAGAATAGTCTTATTCACTCGTTTATTTAGAATATTATTTCTTGTCCAAACAGCTTTAATACTATTATTAATCTTCTACCCAAAAATCAGTTCAAAAAATATTATTAGAATATTTAAAATAATGAGTGGAACTAAACATTTTTTGTCAAATTTTTTTAAGCTGGGCCATTTCTCCCATATAAAACTTACATCTTAAATAAGTTCTTATTGCATATAAAAATATAGTAATTTGATTTTTAGCCGTTTCGCCGTATATAGGTTTGTCGAGACCGTCTATAGATGCGAAGCAAAACAAACCAATAAGAATAGAAAAAAAGAAGGGATAATCAATTTAATTAAAAGTTTTTTTGATTTTTAATTTCAAAGTCAGCTCTGAAAAATTAGATTACTTACACTTTCTTAAAAACCTTCTGTCATTCAATATTGCCAGTGAATTCAATGTTAAAACAACCATTTCAAATAAATGAGTAAAACACAGTGTCATCTTTTATTAATTATAGCAATATATCGATTTATTTATCTGTAAATTAGTGTTTTACTGATAATTAATGTCGCAAAATAAATCAATCAAATTCACTTTTTTTTACAGCGCTGAGGGTAGAGGACAAAAATTAAATTCATTATTAATTTTAATACTAAAATGATAATTTAAAATAAAACTATCCAACAGACAGACATACACGACAATGGATAGATGCTAAAAGTGAAAACATTCATTATAAGAAAAGATATGAGAAAGATTCTCACCAACTAATTGATATCACTCAAGGCTCAAAAATATAACTGTGCCTCTGAGGAATCCTATAATTAGAAACATTCCTGAAACTGTGTAACTGCTTAATATCTCCCTCTAAATTATCACAATCTCCAAGGTCGTTGTTGGTTATGTTTGAAACATTTCTTAAAGAATTAATTAATTCAGAGTCTCTGTAACTCAACTCAGATGAGGAGTCAAACGTGAGATTGAAACTCTTTGAAGTTTTTTGGCTCTTAATTTTAAGCTCTTGAGAATCACTGATAGTCATTCTACGACCAATACAACCCGAGAAGAAGGGTAATATATTAGAAGTAGATCCATTAGACTTAAAAGTTTTAAAGGAAACAAGAGTTTTGCCAATTTGTACGGATAAGTTTTCCTTTCCAAGTTTTATTGGGCGTGTGAACTCAACCAGAGATCCAAACTTGCTCTTCATATCTAAAAGGCATATCTGGTAGGAGCCAGCGTAGTAGCAGTGCTGAAATTGTGCATGGGATCTACTAACACTGATTTCGCCCAATCTAATATCAGAGTTATGACCTCTACCAATACAAACTGATGTACTAGTTCCTCCGAAAGAAACCACAATCTGGCCAATCTTTGAAGAAAAGTCTCCTTCAAGAGGAACGAGAACCAGGTATGGAAATTTAGGACGAGGAACTCTGAATAATGGAATAAAAGTTAAGCCACAGCCATAATTATCGATAATTCTCAATTGAGTAGGGAAATAAACCTTGCAAAGCTCACATTCAAACTTCCTCAAGTGTAGACATGCTGGAGAATTTACCCTGCAATTGGAACCAGAAAAGCGAGATGTCCATTTTTTGAAAATATTGATAACTTTAAATCTCACTCTGTCACGAAAATGTAGCTGAGAAGAATTTTCGGCTTCATCCTGAACTTGAATAGAGTTGCCCAAAAGGCTCTCAATAGTATTATAGTCTCTTCCAGTATGGAGAAACCACTCAGAAGGGATATCCAGACGTGATTCGAGCCATGTTCGAAGACATTGAAGATGAACATATTGCATTGATCCTTTACAATCGCAGGGACAAATCAATGGATTCAGAGGCTCATTTGTATCAATAAAGCCTTCACCATCGTCAGAAAGACATATCCTACAGCACCTATTAACTTTGGATTTTTGTTCACAATTGATTACTTGGTCAAATTTATTTTGGACATGAGCTTCTATACCAGGGTTTAATACTGATGAATCACTATTCTCAATTTGCAGAACTTGATAGTCTTGGTTATGGAGCATTTGGGAGTTAAGATCTTCACTAGTTGCATTGTTTGATACGGAGCTGGAATTTATAAACTTGGAGGCGTCGTCCTCACACTCAACTAAAGAATTACCCTGGAGATCACTAACTAATTTGAAGTTATTCTTTGAATAGCCACCCAAAACTTTCTCCAGAATATGGTTTGTAGAACATGACAGGATTTTGGGCTCCTTATCAGCTTCAGCCAAAGGAGCCACTTCTAGAAAAGATTCAAAGCTCGTCTGAAAGTCTTGGTGCCCCATTAACGGTAAGAAAGGAGCTTTAGATGACTCTTCCCTGGCCATTGAAGACGTATTTATAATGTCATGAATTAACATCTTACAACGACCAAACTTCAGTAGGTCCCCCTTGATTAATGGTATTCCAGGTGAAGACTTGGGAGCCACCAACCAAACTTTATTATCTTCCTTATGTTGATTTCTTCCCCTGCTTGAACTAGACTTTGGTAGAGAACGAAAGCAAAAATCTGCGCTATAACCAGATACCGATGATGACTGAGAATAATAGACACCGGATGCTTTTAATTTCCTATTAATATCTTTAATAACTTCTACAAACCAAGAACTTTTAAACAAATATAACCTAAGTATCGGCACAAACTCCTTGCCAAAGTCCTGAATATTGCTTATGACCGTTCTATTTGTCCCATATTTAACATTATGACCTGATTCCTGGCCAAAATTACTACTGAGCTTTAGATTGTCATCTAATTCTGGCTGAACAACAAGCTGGCCGGTCTCATTCTCTATAAAAATTATATATGAACATTGTGTATCATCTATTGATAGTGTCTGATTAAATTTTGTTTTTTTCTCGTAATCGTACAACCCATGAGATTCTCCAGACGACGTTGTCGACTCTATCAACACAGAAATCCCACTTCCTTTTGAACTAAACCTCATTACTCCGAAGCAATAATTAAAAGCCTGAGGTATGAGCTTTAACAAAAAGAAGTAATCCCAAGTTCATGTACTTTGTCTTTTTATCTTGAGTAATATATCAGAATTGCCCTTTCAACATTAGTCCAACGGATCCTTTAAATCAATTTTTTTTAATTATTAATTCCACACAATTAATTAAGCCCCACTTAATTTGGCGCCACAAGTTGGCAAAAATGCCATTCACAGTTCCTCGTCTTCACAGACATATATGTCGCAGTATAAATTATCTATTAATAGTTGGCCTACACACTGGATTATTTTTTTTGTGGGAATAGAAAAATAATGCAAATTTATAAGGCTATACTCAATTCATCGCAAACTATGGTGAAACTTAAACTTATATAACGTGAAGTTTTCTACAATACATTATTTGCAAATATATAAAATTACATAGTAATATAGTTTGAATTTAAAGCGACATTTAGAATGATTTAAATCTTTCCAGTGCACTTCTAGTGACAATTTTCTCAGATGATTTGCTTATTTCAGCCGAGGAGTTGGCACTGGCTTTAGAATTTTGTTTCATTTCCCTTCTTTGAGCTGCAATTTTGCTAGCCTTGCTTCTAACCATATTTGCATAGGCAATTTGCTTATTTTTGAGTACGTTGGTTATTTTTGACCTTCCCCTCTTTTTGTTCTTTTTCTTTTGTTTGGTAGGCTTATTCTCACCTCGGTTGTTTTCCTCTAAGTCTTCGACCGCACGAGGAGTTTTGTTAACCTTACCGATAATATCTGGATACAATGTAATGGTAGAAGCAGGGAGCTTCTCTAATAACATCCTAACTTCCCTGTTTCTTCTTTGTTTTGATGTTTCAAAGATATTACATTCTCTAGAATCAAAGTTTGCATATCCTGCACCAGGAACAATGATAGTTTCAACACCATGAGTATGCCCAATGCATAAAACATCATTCCAAGGTTGGAATTCAATTTCAGAAACACGAGCTCCAGGATGATTATGAGTAATATAGGGCATTTTTTGTTTTGACTTGGAAAATAAGTCTTTCCAAATTTGAATGTGACTACCAAATCCCAAAGCTACCAATCCAGTACCAGAAATTGAAGCGGACCTAACTGAACTTCCAAAAGACTTATAATTATATAAAGGAGTGTACTCAGAGCATTTGCGAATATCCCAAACCTTCCAAGAGTTATCATTACCTGCAGTAATCAAGCTATTTTTGTTGATATCTAAAGCAGTCACTCCACCTTTTTGTGCAAAGATCTCCATTACTGGAGTTGATACATTTGGAGTCCAAAGGGAAACTACCCCATCACTATGCCCTAAATGTACTACTCCATTAAATTGATTATGCTTCATTATATGGCAGGGCCCTCTACCTGTTTTATGTAAAGCAGCAACTTGACCAGTTGAAATATCTTGATACTTAAGCTCTCCAAACTCTCCAATACTGCAAAGTAGAAAATGATAAGGAAGAAAATCCAGCTTATAAGGTGACATAACATGATCACGTATACAGTGTATTTCTATCCCTTCACGATCATAAATATAAATATATTTCTTTTGTGCGACAGCAAATAATGTATGGTCGTGAAGAAACTGTACATCATTTATTTGTTCAGCCTCCAAGGGCAGTTCAAGCAGGATATTGGGAGCTCCATTCGATACGTCCAGCATTGAAATGTGGCCTTTTCTTCCTCCCATTAATAGTTGATTTCCATTTCTAGAATAACTTACAGAGTAAGGCCCAGAGGATAAGTTTAAGGAAAAACGCTTGTTTATTGCCCCTATACTAATGTTCTCGCCCAACTCATTTTGAGTTATTGAGAAACTTTTTTCTAAACCTTCAGTCTCAAGAAAGCCTGGTGTTTCAGGTAAAAGTATCTCACTATTAGCTAGCCTCTCTGATGCTGTATGAAATATTTGTTGCTGCAAAGTCAACTTGCTTCTCAATTTTTTGTCCTTGAGGCCTTTTAGAGCAGATAACGAACTATGCCGTCTGTATTTACTGGAATTTCCAAACTTAAAATCATCGTTAACATTAGCCATCATTCCAAAATTACAAAGCTAATCAATACAATACAATACTCATAAACAGTATAACTATGTCCAAATCTAACCAGTACTCTTATTCACAAAGTTATTTTTTCCTCTATTTTTCTACCAAAATGTCACAGTTTACAGTATTTTAATAAAATTATTTCCGTCTAGTTTAGCGCCATAGCGCCAACTTGTTGTAGAATAAAGTTTTTAAATATATAAATAAAAAAAAATATATGTTAACTTAGGTTTTGGAGTATTTCCTTAAGCTGCCAAGAATCGAAATGTATGCTCTATAATATAGAGTTCTTCCTTTTTTATTCATTGAGTTCCTTGAAAGAGTACTCTTGCAATTTCTCGAAATTTTGATCTTGGTTTATGCATTTAGTTAGGTACATTTCGGTATTTTCTCCACCAGGCTGCATGCAGTAGGAACCAAAAATAAAGCGTTTCTTCCAGTACTCAATATGTGTGTATATATTATTCTGGTCGCACTCTACCAGTGCTATTTTCTTATTTTCGTGGTCAAGATCTTTTTTGTCGTGGACTACGCTTAGACAAGTATTTGAATAAATATGTCGAACGATACTCCCTAAAAATGAGTGTTCATAAATTTATGAAGATTTTGGTTCCAAAATAAACTTACTCTCATTATCAATATAAAATGTTTGTGCGCTATCATTTGGTTTGCACTCTGATAACTTTAACTCAAAATTCTTTTCTCCTTTTTTTTTCTTGTCTCCAATTAAAGTGAAGCATTTACCATTTCCACTAAAAACTATTTGGCTTTTTGGATAATATATCAGTCCAACTTCGTTTAACTCATTATAAAATTTGAAAGTAAATGTTTTCTTATAGTCACATTCGTATTCCTTAATAAGTTCTTTACGTTTATTTATCAATACCTCAAATAATCCTGATGATAATTTCATAAAGTTAGTCAGTTTCTCGCTATTATTTAGAATTTCCTGCTTTATTGGTTCGTCTATCCAGGATTCCAATAGAACTTGTCTTATTTCTAACGAAGGCTGTGGGATTTTTACCTTGGTAACACCAAATGACAATTCTGCTATCTGAGTCACTCGCCCACCACAATTCCACGATCTTAAAGCAATATCCAAGTTAATACTGGTTTTGAATATCAAGTTAATTGTTGGATCTGAAAGTCTTGAAATCTTTAACCACCATGATTTTGTTATCGCAAAGATTCTTGAATAGAACATTGGGACTTTATTATCTAATGTATGGATATTAATTAATTCAAATTCTTTCGTAAACATCATTTTTGGTGAATATACGGAATCATTTTTTGAAAATACCCAATTTTTCTTGATCAATTTTTTAAACCTTGGAACTACAATTGATTTAAAGTCATCACTTAAACTCCTCATTATCGGAGACATCCAGTTCTTTGGAAAAAGTGTTGCTACTGGAACAAAAAGAATTATTTCTCCTGTTGTATTATTTGCTCCAAAATTCTGTAAATCTCCCAATTCTTGAAATTCAGTTTCAATTATTTTAATTAAAGGCTTATCCAGGAATTTTTTACTTAAAGAACTTTTAATGTCTTTGCCCGAGTCTTGGCAATTATTAGATATAATTATTATTTCGTGAAGTAAATTTCTATTTGCAGTCAACAGTATACTATTTATCGTCACATCAACCAGCTCATTATCTTCACAGTCTGGAATTATTACAATTGAAAAAATATCTGATTTCCCATATAGTCCAGCATATTCATTTTCTTCCATCCAAGAGTTTATTAATTCTTTGGGAAGTATTGAGAACTCTTCCTTTGATCCAAAAACGAAAGTAGTAAATGCAACCTCCAACATCAAATAACATATTGATATTCCAAGAGGGAATGCATTCCTCATTTTACACTGACCCAGTATTATACAACAATTGCCTTCACCAAATTTCCTTAGAAATTATTTTAATATTTTACACATGCAAACGTGTGCAGGCTTAAATTAATTATTAAGTGCGTAAAATAAATTCAGTTTCCTATTTAATCCATTAACTATTGTTTTTAATAAAACCAGTACTTAATATATCTATAAGTCTATCTAGGTGAATTTTTCACAAACTTTGCAAGAAAAAATCCTCTACAATTATAAGTTTCGGGGTTTACAAATAAACACTTGCTGTAAATTTCTTTAAAAAAGGAATTCTGATATGATTTATGAGGGTTTTCCCAGTTTTCAATCGCAAAGTCTAGTGAAAATTGTATATTTCCACTATTTTTACACTTTTCAAGAGAATTAAACACAACTTGTTCATTTTCCTCTGTGAAGACCGAGCAAGTTGAATAACAAATAGTCTCAACTGACTGAAAGGAAGATAAAGAATGCGTTAGCATTTTAGTTTGAAACTCTGATAAACTTTTAAGCCTCTTTCCCATATTTTCACTTTCAACTTTACCATGATTTGGTAAACCACTCCCTGAACACGAAGGATCTAAAATAATTACACGTGCATTAGATATGGTGTTTCTATAGTAATACCAAGGTAAGTGATTATCTTCGGTATTAGGTATTAAATTCAAAAAATCGCACTTTGCAACTTGGATTAGCAGATCAGGTGGTTGCGTCCTATCTAAATCACCAATATTTACTAATTTATTGTCTTGAATAAGTTTTGAACCCTTATCCAAAAATATACAGCCAATTTCACCTAGTAAGTATTCATCTGTAATTTCTTCAATCACAATCGCCTCAAAATTCTTCTTCTTATAAATAAAAGGCCCAGCCAAATATGGAACTTCCGATATCCGTTTAATCAAAGTTTTTATTCTACCTAAATCTTTATCCAAAGCAACAAGTCTTCCTCTTCTGTTCAACAAATCAATGATATGTAGTGATTTACTTCCAGGAGCAGAACAAGCATCCAATACGAAATCCCCAGGAGTTATTTTTGCACATATTGCTGAAAAGCAACTTCCTTTGTCTTGCAAAGCTACTTTAGATGTTTTAATTAACTCATTGCTACTTGGGGTCCTATCTAAACATAGTAGTTTGGCAACCTCGTGTTTGCAAACAATCACATTTTTTATATGTTCATCAATCCAAACATATTTCAGAATTTCTTCATTTCCAAAGTGATTTGACTGTCTTATTTGCTCAAATATGGAGCTTAATACTGATTCAGTGCTTTCAATAGTAGTGTTAACCCTCAGATACCTCGGGATTTTCTCATGAGCTTTTGAACTTTTAACTTGATTAATTAATTCAGGATACTCCTTGGAAAAACACTCATAAAGCTTATCCTTATTCTTCCGAACCAGCCTTGCTAAGGTTCCTCCACCCTGAATTTTCAAATTCCCAAATAGCTGTTCATATGCCAATACCAGCAATAGCCAGTAATTTGAAATTTGGCTGATTTTTGAATCCTCTAATAAATGGCTTTTTTGAAGAATAACTTCAAGTTCCTTTCTTTTTCCACTTACTCCATGAACTAGAGCGCTTATCTTCCTAATATTACACCTGTTTTGCTTTTCAGAATAAATTACTGAGCGAATTCCCAGATTCTTCTTTTCTATCTTGTTCAATACTTTTGCAGCTTCCAAATACAAAGTAGACATTGGATTCAATTAAAATTCAAGTAAAAATGTACATGGATTAACTAATATTTGAGGTATGATTTCTTTTAGATGATATAACTAAGTCCTGGCTCCAATATCCAACTTTGTATTAGTATCTCATAAATAGTAATTGTTGTTAATGTCAAAACAAAGTGGCGCGCATCTAATATGTGATAATTGCAAAAGGAATAACATGAAAATGGTCAAAAAAAAAAATTATAAGAACTAAGAAATTAATTATAAATGCTGCATTCTTATTTAGAAATCGTAGGGTTTTGCCGTGGAGGCGACAATTGAGGTAGTATTTCATGCTCATTAATAGTCCCAGGGCTCCCACACAGATTTCTAGACCATATTTTAAGCCTAGAGTCTTGACCACTAGAAACAACCAAGTGCCCAAGTGGATGCCATGCAACTCCCCAAACAGCTCCTTGATGTGCTGAAGGAATTAATCCAAGTGGATTTCCGAAATTAACATCTATATTATAATAAGCAATGTCGCCATCAAAAAACCCAACAGCCATTAAAGACTCAACTTCTGGATGCCAAGAAATACTTACTGCATCACATTTTGTTCTATAGGTAGTTATTGGCTTTGACAACTGTCTGATATCCCAAATTTTTAATGCACTGTCCTTTCCTGAAGAAGCAAGCATTTGGCCTGAAGAGCTCCATTTAATTCGTACGACAGTGTGCCTATGGCCAAAAATAGTTCCAATGGCATTAGCAGTTCTGGGGTCCCAAAGGTGAAGCTGATATGTCTGAGAACCTGTGGCAATTAATCCTTTAATTGGATGCCATTGTGCACAAGTGATATCGTATCCTCTTGAAGTTAGAGAGCTCTCAATTTTTTGAGAGCCAACATCAATTATTATGGGATGTACATTCTCAGCCGCAGCCACCACTTTGTTTCCTGTAGGAGAGATTGTAACATCCCTAACAACGTGGCCTAAAAACTGTCTGAATGATGCAATTGGTGCCAAAGAAGGCGTTAGCAACACAATATTCCCACTTCCGTCTCCACATGCAATGAAGTCATCCTGCTTTGAAAAGTTCAAGGCCAAAACAGCACCTTGCCCTGATGGAACACTCTTGAGATCCTCAAATGAAAAATAAGTTCCATTCCAGAGAGTCAGCTCTCCACCAACAGTGCCTACAACTAATCTTCTTCCACCAGGATACCATTCAATAGTTACGCATGGTGCTCTTGCTCTTAAAGATACACGGGCTTGCTGGGTACATATCAAGTCACTTCTATACTTATTTAATTCGAATGGAAATCCAATAGTCCTAATATCCAACGGATTACTGTTGCTTAAGATAAAGCAGCTCTTTCTTCTGTTGCTATAAATCCCAGAATCCAGATAGTCTACCAGTAAAGAGTTGCTGTCCACTGCAGGCCGATAGACTGCTCTGTGACTCAGCAAATTTGCCTCCTCCGAGGAATCATGACCGGGAATGAAGTCGTGTTGTGTAAACATTTGGCCATATATTTATTGCATTTTCTCGCAATTAGCTAAAACATTTATTTGGAATTATGCTGTACCGCTCACAGTTGGCGCCATGTCCACGTAATGAATTTCAATCAAATTAGTAAGCTGAGAAAGGAGTAAGCTTAGTTCTCACTGATATATTGAATTTTTGCATGAATCTGCTCTGTAATATTGGTCATCAATTTTCTCAGAAATGAACACATCCCTTCCTTTAAGGGCACCAGCATCCTCTATATTAACAAGGCCTGGATATGTAGTAAGGTACCCACACTCTTTTAAAGAGCAGGAAATGTTTGTGAGTGGGAATTTGAATCCCCAGGTTTCAGCTCACCTACCCAGCGAGAATTTGCATCTCAATTTTGATTTTGGAAGAGGAATGAGAACAGTATCTGCACCGAGTATGTCAACCCCACTTAATGCTTTCCAAACTACAAATACTTATTTGAAGCAACCTGATAGATTTGGTTTCGCCACAAAGTCTATGACATCTTCTCTGAATACCTCTGCTGCTCCTCAAAGGTTATCTTCCTTTTCTCAAATGCCGTATTCGAGCATGAATATTCCATTGTACGCTGAGCGTAGTTTTAACTCCATTAATGCTCATCCAGGATTTCTGCGTTCTGGACCTAATCCGGCAGTCCAAGGAATGACAAGAAGCAATGCGTCTCAAAATCCAACGCAGTACTCAATGCAACCTCAGCTAATTCCTCCGCAGTATATGATGCAACAACATGCTTTTCAGTTTCAAAGCCAGCAAAGTCAGTTTGGAACAACCAATGAAAGACAGATGGGATTTGCTGGCAACCAATTGGGTTTTAACCCCCCGCCCCCAAGTCAGTATTCTAATTCGAAGCAAATCCCTATCAATCACAGTGACCCACGTGTATTTGACCATAGTATTGCGCGTTTGAATACCTTTACTCCTGGAATACAGCCCCAAATAATGCACCCTAGTTCATTCCAGAACAATACTGGGGCACAGCTTGCTCATAGAAGCCACGAATTCCCCCAGAAATTTGCTCCTGATGTCAGAGGAAATGGGCAAGTTTTCGCTGGGGATCGATTTCCAACTCTGAGCCAAGCTTCCCCAGTTACTGGAGGAGTAACTATTAAAGGATATAAGCCTACTGTGGTCACTGAGAATCAGGACAAGTCATTGATCATTGATCTAGGTCCAAATGCGTCTGCATATGCTGTTTTCGATGGCCACGGACCCCATGGCGATGTTGTAGCAGAATTTGTATCAAACAAATTTACCTCTTCAATTACACAACTATTGTCCTCGTACGTTGGAAACCCCTCTAGTAACATTAATCCGCCCACAAGACAGCAAATTAAGAACTTCTTTATAGTTTTGTTCCACAATATGGACCTTCAGCTTTCTGAATTAAGGTACGGAATTTCAATGTGGAGTGGATGCACAGCAGCCGTCTGCGTTAGAATCTTTAACGAAATTCACATTGCATGGGTGGGAGACTCCAGAGTTGTGATATACAAGTTCTCAAAGCGTACTGACAGAGGCCTAGGCTCTCTGGATAATGATTCATCACATTTCTGCGAGCCCTCTATTTCATGGTGGACAACCTCTGACCATGTCCCAAATAGGCCTGATGAACTCAGCAGAATTACTGACTGTGGTGCATCCATTACTGTCTATTCTACGCCCTGGCTAAACAAGTCCACCACTAGAATTCGTGAACACGGGATTGCCATGAGTAGATCTTTTGGAGATAAGGCTGGCTCGCAGTTTGGAGTTATTTCCAAGCCTGATATGGCGAGTATCAAGCTTAAATCAGATGATAATTCTGGGGAATCTGAAGACAAATGGGCAATTGTAGTTGCATCAGACGGGATTTGGGACTCGCTTTCCGAGGAGGAGGTTGGCTACAAGATTATGAAGAGTCTTATTTGGAGAGAGTCTGAGTCTTCTAGAGAAGACTGCCAATCCTATAGCCAGCATCCCACACAAGAAGAGGTAACTGTGTTGGCGAGTGAGCTTTCTTCCGAAGCATGGAGCTTTAGGGCATCTGTGGAGAACTATAGTGATGATACTACTTTAATAATTTCTATTATATGAAAATAAGTGTGAAGTTAGGACCTGCTGAGATACACAAATATAAAAACTTAGTTAGCTTTTTAAAGAAATAGTGCTTTAATATATTGATTTAACTATTGTCTATATTATAGAAAACTACCTAATATAATCCTAAACTAGTTAAACTCACTTGTACCTCTAAATCCTTTCTTCCTGAGGAGATTTTCTGGAGAAGGAAGGACTCTCTTACTTAAATCATAGGATTCAATTTCCCAGTGTTGGAATTTATTACCCGTCTCACAAGGTGTGAGCTTAAGCTGGTTTTCGACGGCTGTGATACATGAGTTACTACGCTTAATCAAAGCTATAAGAGGTTTATTGGATACTATCTCCACATCCCAGTGATAGGAGTGCTCATTACACCAGTCCAGCTTAAATTTCTCAGTTATACACGACTCATCATTAATTGTAACCATCCAGTGCTTTGAAGTTCTAAAGTACATAAAACTTTGAGTCTCACCGGTATGGCAAGTCCAAAGCTTAACCTTCCCACCGGGATTATTAAATCCATCAGTATCAATACATAGATTAGAACCAACATTCTTTATATTTCCTATATATGGAACGTCATCGATTGACTTAACCTCAGCCTCAGGATTAACGTTTTCTAAGAACCACTTAAACGAGTTGCAGTGCAACCTTTCTCTGAGTTTGATTCTCTCATCCAAAGGACCAGTGTCAACTCTAGGCCTTCCCATAACTCTCCAAGCCAAATCTCCGAACTCGTCCATCCATAAATAAAGTGTACGTAGTTTATTCTTTAGAACAGCATGGGAAGGAGAAGAATAGCCAACTCCACCTTTCCTGAATACGTGGAAAACTCTGCTACAGGGTGCACATTCAATGAAACCACCGCACATCCAAACTCTGAATGAAAGCTCGAGATTCTCAGTCCCCCAATACTCAAATTGAGGGTCGTACGACCCAATCTGCTTGAAAAATGCCACATTCGCAGCAAGCAAACCTCCAGCCATGGTAGGGGAAGAAACGTAGTCGTAGCTTTTTGCATATCTTCTCCTGGGATCTGGAGAGATTTGCTGAGGGAAAGCATGTTCAATCAATTTCCATAAGAATCCGAGAGTACACCCAATCCCACCATTGACAAATTCAAATGTCTCACTATCAATGGAATCAATTTGAGGCATTACAATTCTCCTTGGGTCTTCCTGAATTCTTTTAATTATTGGCTCTGCCCAAACAGGTTGCACTTCAATGTGACTGTCCAAAATAACAAAGATTGGGGATCTGCATGCATTAATTCCTGCAAGACGGGCACCAACAATTCCGGATCTCTTTGCATTTCTAATCAAACGAACCTTTGGTAGGGTGGTTATGTAGTTAACAAGTAGATTATTTCCTCCCACCTTGATATGCTCACTACTACTACCATCATCCACAAGAATGATTTCATCCAAAAGAGATGGCGGAGTCCTATTTAGGACCGAGTGCACGGATCTCATCAGCGTTGAAAACGGTTCGTTATAGAAGACTATGATTACTGAAATCTTGTCCATTTTGCTGATATCATAGTTCATTAATTTGCATTGTAAATCACGGTAATCCGAGACATTCCTGTCTAATGGAAGGGAATCTGACAGATTCAAGTTAAATCCACCTCCTTGAGAAAGTGCAACAGCAATATTAAGGTCTTTCGGAGGAGGTGGAGATGGAGTCCACGCCTTCTCGCCGTTTGGAAAAAATCCCAAATCCCCGTGCATCTTCCAAGGGTATGAGTTGGGATACTCCTGTGGTTCAAAATCCTGGCTGATCAATTTTCTTTCCTGAAATTCACTTCCGGGTACTTCATGTTCAAATTTACGACCAATATCCACGATCTCCCACCCATAGGATTCCTTAAATAGTTTTTCGTTGAATGCCTTGCTTGCGTTATTGTTGTTATTCACAAAAAACATTACATTCACGATAACCCAAGTGACAGTTGCAAGGGCAACTAGGGCCTGAAGAATAAACAAGCAAGAAAATGGGAGGCATTTCCCATTTAAGGGGTTGTAATTAGGGTTCGGACGCATATTACGAAATGAAATAGTTTAGCATTAGTAATCTTGGAAAAGGTGGCGCCTACAGTGGGGAACTTAAATTTTTTGAAAGATGAAATCTAGCCAATACTAGAGAAAGGCCAGTTGAATAATTAGAAATAATATAAAATAGTACTAAATGTAATTCCTAATAACCGTACAGAAATTTGGGGAAAATAGCAAAAATAGCAACAATATTAACAACTGATTAAAAGTCACTTAGCTTGAGTTTCGTTTAGTATTTGAACTATATCTGACCTACAAATCGGACAAACACAATTCTGTTTAAACCATCCGTCAATGCACTCTAAGTGAAAGATATGTCTGGAATCACATGGAAGGACTCTGATGGTTGCATCATCTTCAATCTCCTGCACACAGATTGGACAGGATTTGCTAATTGTGATGCTCTTTTCTTTATTAAAACTTGGGGGGCTGTCATCTTGTTTGACGTTTAGTTGTGTTTCAGATTGACTACCTGGATATGATTGTGTTTCAATTATCGTCTGGTTTTCATCGAAAATTGTGACGTGAGCACTGTTGTTTAAGTTTTTAATATGTTCAATGAAAGGAACAGCCTGAATTTTGCACAATAGTTCCTCAGGGACATTTTTCTTTTCTGTTTGAATTCCATTTCTGTGTAGAATATAAAGGATAAGTACACATAGTATGATTGGGAGTAAAATAGGTACAAAAATTTGTACAAACTGGAACCAGAACAAGAATAATGCGATAGAATAATTCTTTCTACACGTTAATTCTGGTGGATTTGAATAAATTAAATTAATTCCATAAAACCACCATGCAATACCAAATATATGTAAAGCATTGACAACGAAAACCAGTATAAAAGGTGAAGGAGTCTGGTATACTTTTGAGATGATTATTGTCATTGATCTAATAACTGAGGTTAACAAAAAACGAGATAACCAAACAATACACCAAGTTTTCAGCTGTTTATCGCATTTGTTCCCCCAATCCCTGACCAATTGAACAAGAATTGTGGTGAATAGGCCAAATACGGCGACCATTATAAGTATATTAACTGTAATCGCGAGCATTATTCTATTATTGGCCTCACCATTCTCTGTAATTACTTGATATTCTGGGTTATTGTTGTGGGTAGATCCTTCACAGGGCTCGGCTGCAAAGGTATTTGTAAATATAATATTTGTCTGAGAAACAGGATCTTCAAGTCTCCTGAAGTTTGACTGGTTAACAATATCTTCAATTTCTTCAGGTGGCTCTAAATGAACTGTCCATGAAATCCCCAGTTCCTCATCCACTCCCGTATTTTCATTTTGGAGATAGAAACTCATAAACAGAATAATCTACTCATCGATCTTACTGTCATGTAAGCAGTTGCGGTTCAAAATTGGGACTAATTCTTCTGAAATATCCCAAATTTTTAGTATTTAGATTTAGTCTTCGGAATTATTCCTCTTTTTGTGTTATTTTTTTTGCTTGCAATATGTTATGTCTAGCGCCACATAAATTAATTAAATTAAACGAATGAATCCAAGTTGTAAATTAAAACAAAACAGGAAAGAGAAAAACTTACAGAGGCTTGAAGGGTTCAAATTATAGATTGCTTACAGAGTGATAGCAGTAATTTCTTCGTTTAATTTTTATGTAACTAATCCCCTAAGTCTAACTAAAACCACACATCATCACATATAAATAACGTCACACCTTTATTTCTCTTCGAATTAATTGAGATATAGCCAAATTAACCTCGCTAGTAGTTTTTTAGGATCAAGATGTTCCCACTTAAAGCTCACTATTCAATTCTTATTAAATTAAAAGTATTGAATTCTAGTTTGGTTTCAAATCAGGGCGCCAAAATACTGCCGCCATAGGCTGAGAATATAAATAATGTGGGCCAAGAATAAGTTCTGAAAAATGTTTGATTCAATTGTAGGGTGTATTTTAATGGATACTGATGGGAACAGAATAGCGTCAAGGTACTACGGAAACTTGGAAAGCATAGGACTGACAGATTACGTTGCTCAAAGGCAGTTCGAGTGTCAGCTTCACTCAAAGGGACAGAAGCTCTCTGGAAAGACCGAGGCAGAAGCATTATTCGTTGGAGAAATGCTGTGCTTGGTCAGATTGGTCGGTGATTTCTCAATATATATTGTTTCTTCTCCTTCAGAAAACGAGCTCATACTCTTCGATGTAATAAATTGTATATATAACTCTTTATCTATAGTAATTCCGTAAGTTTAACATTCAAAATTCACAAGTGAAATGCAATTAACATTAAAATTGTGACTCGTATTTTTTTAGAGGCCAATTATCTAAAAAAGGCCTGTTTGAGTCTCTTGACACTGTACACTTAATCCTGGATGAAGTAACTGATAGCAGTGGGATCTTGTTTGAGACTGAAGCCGGGGCGGTTTGCCAAAGAGCCCAGATGCAGGGAAGTGAAGCCTTGGAAAACACAGCATTTAACCAGGCATTTGCATCTGCAAAGGAGAATATCATGAGAGGATTTCTATAGCTAGAATCAAAATAATTTAGCAGAGAAGTTAGAGATAATACTAGACTATAATTTTCTTTTTTGTACGACTAGGATTTGGAGGACCACAAATTCGATGAAATCTTTGTTACAAACACTCTAGAGCGTAGTATTGAGAGCTTTTTCCATTGCTATTTGATGATGAGGGTCTCATGTGGGTGGAACCTACATTAATTTGGGGCTCGTAGAAAGTTTGTATTGAATAGTCACTGTTCTTTGTATACATACAACAGTTTGCATCAGAATCTTTTCTGAACATTTCAAAACAGCAACAAATAGATTCATTAAGTACATTTGCAATCCCCCAAAAGCATCAATTGGCCTTTTTTCCGGTATCCTTGGAACTTCCGGAGTTTGTCTGTTCTGGGAAGTCCACAATTTGGTTATATCCTCTTGAAAACGCCTTGAGAACTTCATCTATCAAAATAACTGGCAAAGAGCAAATTAGTACTGCTGCCCAATCAATCATAGTGAGTGGAACAACATTGAATATGACTGAAATAGGAGGTACGTAGAGAATTACTAGATGGACGAATATTGAAATCAAAATCGCAATGAGAAGAAGGGGATTGGCCCACGGAGGTACTTGGAGCAGAGAATTGTCTTCACTCAGTGCGTTCAAAGCGTTCAGCATTTCTATGACTACCAAAACTGTTAACGAAAGGGTGCTGGCTTTCTTCTTACCTATAGAGAAATAAGTACATGGCTCTGAAGTTGTGGATCCAAATACAGGATTACTTGAAAAACCTATCCAAGTGTTACACTTTGCCCAATTGCTGAGCTGTGAGAAGCTAACTAGGGTATTTCCATCTGAGGGATCTATTCCCCAAATGTACCACCAAACAAAGATCCCAACTGTTGCTATTCCTACATAAAGCCCAATAATCAAAAAGCGAATAAACACCCACGCTGAAATCAAATTATCATCCTTTCGTCTTGGAGGTCTTCTCATAACGCGTGGATCTGGAGGGTTAAATCCTAAAGCTGTTGCAGGAAGTCCGTCTGTCACTAAGTTAACCCAGAGAAGCTGTACCGGGGCAAGGCCTTCTGGAATTCCTAAAGCAGCTGTCAGAAAAATGGATGCAACTTCTCCAATGTTTGATGAGATCAGATACCTAATGAATGCCTTCATATTCATATATATGGATCTTCCCTGCTCAACTGCAGCAACGATAGTCTCGAAATTGTCGTCAGCCAGAACCATATCACTAGCTTCTTTTGCAACATCAGTTCCAGTAATTCCCATCGAAATACCGATATCTGCTTGCTTTAACGCTGGAGCATCGTTTACACCATCTCCTGTCATTGCAGTGATTTCACCTAGCTCACTTAAAAGTCGAACAATAACCTGCTTGTGGCGTGGCTCTGTTCTGCTGAAAACAACTCCGTAAGACTCTTTTAATACCTTAAGCTTATCTGCTTCGGAAAGATCTTCAAATTCCCTCCCTGTTAGTGAACAGTACCTAGAAAACTGAGCTTTGAGAACCTCGCTACCAGTACGAAGCAAATTTCTCTTTTCGGAATTCATACGGCCATTGGAGATACTACTTTCCTCTAACATGAATGCTCCGATAGTGCTTGGGATCGTAGAGGAGCTAGAGAAATGTTTGTTGCTTTCATTGATAAAATTTGAAATATCCCACTCTTCTTTTGATCCTCTCAGTATTCCAATGGAAGATGCAATTGCCTCAGCTGTATTTCGATTATCTCCAGTAATCATAAAAACTCGGATTCCGGCTTTCTGACACCTTTGGATTGCATTCTTCACTCCAGGTCTTGGGGGGTCGTAAATTCCCATAACACCAATGAAGCAGAGATCTTTCTCAATATTGACAAAATTAGAAGGGTCGCTTAAAAGAGTAGCTCCTTTAGACTTAGGCTGGCCATTATAAGTGCTTAATTCACCGAGGTTATCAACTTTCACTGCACATGCCAGAGTTCTAAGTACATTATCTGCCATATTAACAACCTGATCTAAAACCATAGACTTGAATGAATCAGTGATTGGCTCAATAGTACCATCAGGCATCATGAAGGAGCTGCATCTATCAAGAATACCCTCAGGAGCACCCTTAACATATAAAACATTTGAATTATCATATGTATCAGTTTCTCCAGAGCTTCTATGGGTAACCAATTGGACATTAACATCGCCAGTATCTCTGCACAAAACACTCATAGACTTTCGGTCCCTATGGAACTCTAATGTTGTTATTAGATTTACACCGGTACACCAGTAGTCGTTAAAAATACTTGAGGTTTTTGACGTTCTTGATCCTTCCTTATTTTGGTATTTTTGGTTTAGTTTAATATCTGGGCATCCAAGCTTCTCAACCAAAACTCTTAAAGCACCTTCCGTGGGCTCACCTTGGATCTTGAATTTATCTTCTACAAGATTGAGCTGGGAAGTGTTACATAGAGCCAAACACTTTGCCATCCACTGTAGGTTGACGTCTTCCGCCGTGATGTTCTCAAATTCTTTAGGTGTCTTAATACCGTCACTCATCCAAACAGCTCCAATCGGAGTATATGAATGGCCCTCAACAGTATATTTGTCAATTGCGATAAAACTTCTTGGGACAAAAAACTGTACACAACACATTTCTGAAGTGGTAAGAGTTCCAGTTTTATCACTACATATAACAGTTGTGCAACCCAATGTCTCAACAGATGGAAGACGCCTTACAATCGCATTTCTCTGAGCCATCTTTCTAGTTCCAAGGGCTAGGCATGTGGTAATTACGGCTGGAAGTCCCTCTGGAATAGCGGCAACAGCCAAAGCTACTGCAATCTTTAAGTAGTAAATTGCACCATTGATTGTAGATCCATGAGCAGGATCTTGAAAATTTCTGAAGTTAATAACCCAAACAATGAGGCAAATTACTGCAATAACCTTACTCAAAATCTTTCCAAATTCATCAATTTTCTTTCCTAAAGGAGTGTCTTCAGTATTTTCGGAAGCCTTTTGAACGGCAGATTGAATCGCTCCAATTTCAGTTTGCATTCCTGTTGAGACAACGCATGCAATGCAGGATCCATGAACTATGGTAGTTGAAGAGTACAAGATGTTAGTTTTTGACTGGATTTCAATATTCCTCTTTGATATATCCAGAGAGTTAGAATCCTTCAATACTCCTGTAGACTCTCCAGTAAGCTGGCTCTGCTCAACCCTTAAAGAAGAAGTCAAAAGCTTAATGACACGGAGATCAGCAGGAACACGATCACCAACTCTAACTCTAACTATATCTCCCGGTACAAGATCCTCAGCTGTAATTTCACTCCAAATACCGCACCTCAGCACCTCTGCAAGCTTTGGTTGAAGCTTCTTTAAAGCTTCCAAAGCGCTTTCTGCATTCGACTCCTGCCAAACTCCAACAAATGCGTTAAGAACTAGGATAAAGAGTATCACAATTGGCTCAATAAACGCTGAAATCCCCTCTTCATAAGCGTTATCACCAATTAATGCGAAGAAGAACGACATCAGAGCAGCACCCAGCAAGATCCTAACGAGCAAATCATCAAACTGAGCCAAGATCAATGCCCAGTAAGATGTCTTTTCAGGCTCCTCCAATGAGTTTTTTCCAAACAATTGAGTATATTGTTCTACTTGTCCATTTGAAAGACCTACATCACAATCTACATTATAATGACGAAGAATCTCATCACACGATTTAACGTGTGGGTCCTCCAATAAATTGATCATACTATCACCACCTTATAACTGACAGACTAAAACTCGCTGATCCTGCACTAACTGTATATTAACACCAAGTTCGCGAAATCTACCACTGATAATCTTAACAAATAATAAGTTATATTAAAGCCGTCCGTCTATTATATTGGCGCGCAAATTGGTTTATTACTTGTAATGAAATTTAAGAGGGAGTAAAAGAGGGGAGGAGAAGAGAAAAAATAGATAGTGTCAAATAAATTTATGGGTTTATATGTATATGGATGTGCTCTTTATCTATGTGAAACAGGACTTTGTGAGTGTCTCTACCTATATGAAGTCCTTAAATGAGAATGGTTAGAAAGAAGCGCACGGTGCTTGTAAGGTTTGTAGGGGGTTAACCCGTAGTAAATGATCCTGCTAACTAGGAAATGATTGCATGCACTTAAGTGTGATTATGACTGAGTTTTGTGGTAAAGATAATAAATGTAGTTATTTTTCTTTTTTTTGATTTTTGAGTATCTTCTTACGCGGGAACGCAAATTAACTAATAACTTACGTGAAGAATTTTGCAATATTTGAGTATTGAATTGATGAAGCCTAAATTGGCAACTTGGGTTCCATTAAGCTCTTCTGAGGTCTACGAGGCGATTTCTAACACTGATTATGATGAAATAGATAAAGAGTTTGAAACGCCATCTCTCGTATTCTTCAAAAAAAGTCTGAAATGGTATTTGGAAGCATTCCACTCTGTTCATTTAATACCCCAAAACGAATTCTTTTCTTTGGCTGAGACTCTTTATTCAAAATACGATTTATCACAGCAGGAGGTCATGCAAATTATTGATATTAGACCAAAGAAACAGGTAGAGTTGCATTGTATTATCCCTAACTGCGAAAAAAGGTTTTCAGAACAAGATATTTTTCAGATTCTGAAACTAGTAAGCAAAATTCCAATTAATCAGGAAGAAAAATAGTGTCCAAAAGAGAAATTGTGACACATAAACTCAATTCAATATGTTTAAAATATTTTCCTTTGATAGCAACAAACCCTATACTATATAACTAGCTACTGCAAGCAATAATATCTATTGTATATTTCTATATCATTTGTCTCTTTTTCTAACCATTTTCACACTATTTACTAATTATTTATTTTTTCTATGCACGAACTAATTTAATAATTCAAGGATTATGCCGCCTATTTCGTCTTGTGGGCAGACTCTAGCCCTAACACTATAATTAGTGCTAGAAGTTTTTATTCACTGAATTATTTGTAAGCATTGATTTTTTTAAACATGGGAGTTCCAGATTTTCTTCAGGACAAATCAAATCCAGCCGGGTATGTATTTCAGAGTGCTCAAGAGTTTGCTTTGGACAGTATCCGTCTTGTGAGACGTTGTACGAAGCCTGATGCTAAAGGTAAGTTTAGCGTATTAGCCAACCATTTTTTTTCACAAGTATTAACAAAAATTTTCGCTAATCCTTAAATATTTAGAGTTTAGAAATGTTGCATATGCCTGTACTGTTGGTTTCTTCCTGATGGGATTCATTGGTTACTCAGTCAAGTTAGTTTTCATTCCTATCAACAATATCATCATGGGAGGACAAAATCCATGAAGTGACTGCTGACTAAGCACATCTAGATCTTTTATCTATTAAGATAGTTAGGAATTTAACGACTATGTACTAGAAATCAAGTATCTACTGACCTTTATCTATGCTTATCAAAAGAGGGATCAAAATACGACTTGCACTAGCAGGTATATATATAATTATTCGTAGCTAGGATTCTACTTTGGGGGGTCCCTTAGATACGAAGAAAAAGTTTCTGATTCTTCAAGATTTTTGATGAACCTGTTTCTCCCTGATCCTAAAGGTGACAGGGAAATTTTCGAGAAATCAAAGCATTTAGTTAGGTGGGGAGCAGATGGGTCGTGAATTTTCTGAGTTGAAATGGGTTTCAGGGAAGTCAGCAATACACCGTAGGTCTGAAAGAGTGTTAAAAGACCCCCAAATACCCTGAGATATATATTTTCGTGAAGATAGGAGGGAAAAAAATCTCCTAATTTGTTCCCTAAAGTAAGCAAGTTAGGTAAATCACATTATTTTGTCGAGGGGGAGTGGATAAAATACATACCTTTGAGCACATATAGGTGGGCATTAAATAGTAAGGAAAGTCCAATTACTATAGATGCAGCTTTAGTTACTGTCAGATTCCTCATTTTTCAAACAGAAATTTTCCTTGATTTTTTTTTTCCGCGAGACGCGTATTACTTGAACTGTGAATTTATATACCGGCACTATACCGGCGTATATAATAAAAATCAAAAAAAGAAAATTTCTTGTTGTGGGATACAAATAAGTTGATTAATAATAAATTCCCTTATTTATTATTAGTTATACTTTATCAAAATATTGTTAGAATACATATTTTGGCTTACTTGACTGAGATTGGCCTGATAGGGAAGAGTATAATTACGGGATTGAGACAAAATGTCATCAGTATCAGTACTAAATCCAAAAGCAGATGTTTTGAGAAAATCAGCTGCCTTTGCTGCTAATTGTCACGCAGCCAAAGGTCTCCAGAAAGTAATCAAAACAAACTTGGGCCCAAAGGGAACTCTTAAGATGCTAGTAGGTGGGGGAGGCCAGATTAAGGTTACCAAGGATGGATGTATCTTGTTGAATGAGATGCAAATACAGCATCCAACAGCTTCAATGATTGCAAGAGCTGCAACCGCTCAGGATGATATATCAGGAGATGGCACAACCTCTATTGTTATTATTATCGGAGAAATGCTCCGTCAAGCAGAACGCTACGTTACAGAGTCTGTCCATCCTCAGCTTTTGTGTGAGGGGATAGACTTGGGGAGGTCTGCTTTAATGAAATTATTGGATGAGATGAGAGTTCCTGTTGAAAAGGGAGATAGAGAGACTTTAAGATGCATTGCAAGAACTTCTTTAAAGACAAAACTCTCTAACGCTTTGGCAGAAAGTTTGGCCGAAATTTTGACTGATGCTATTCAGATTATTACCAATGAGGATTCCAATCTGCCAGTGGACCTGCACATGATCGAGATTCTTCCAATGAAGCATGGTCTTACCTCAGAGACTAAATTGGTTCGTGGTATGGTTATGGACCACGGAGCAAGACATCCAGATATGCCAAAAGAGCTAAAAAACTGTTTCATCTTGACTCTGAATGTCTCACTAGAATATGAGAACAGTGAAGTCACCTCCTCTTTCAAATATTCGTCTGCTGAGCAGAGAGAGCGTTTGGTTGAGGCGGAGAGAGCCTTTACTGATGAAAAGGTCAAGAACATTATAGATTTGAAGCGCAGAGTCTGTGAGCAAAACCCAAACAGCTCTTTTGTGGTGCTTAACCAAAAGGGTATAGACCCACCGTCTCTCAGCATGTTCGCTCAGGAGGGGATTCTAGCTCTGAGGCGCGTAAAGAGAAGGAATATGGAGAGACTAACTTTGGCATGTGGAGGTAATGCTATGAATTCAGTCGAAGATCTCTCAATTGAAGACTTAGGATGGGCTAATCACGTTTACGAGAGAAGCATTGGAGACGAGAAGTTTACCTTTGTTGAGGATCCCAAGGACTGTAAGAGCTGCTGTGTTTTGGTAACTGGTCCAAACGATCACAGCATTGCTCAAGTTAAGGATGCTATCAGAGACGGTCTCAGAGCTATTAAGAATGTAATTGATGATGGTTGCGTGATACCAGGAGCCGGAGCTTTCGAGTTTAGAGCATACAATGCTCTCAAGGAGGTCCGTAAATCTGCAAATGGAAAAGCAAAGTTTGGCCTGGATATATTTGCGGACGCCCTCTTGGCCATCCCGAAGACTCTTGCCGAAAATGCGGGCCTTGACCAGCAAGAAACAACTCTCAACATCCTTGATAAGATTGAGGATTCTAAGCAACCACTGGGAATTGACCTTACCACTGGAGAGGAGTTTTATCCGCTTACAGAGGGAGTTTTGGACAACTATTGTGTAAAGAGGCAAATCCTTAGCATTGCCCCTACCCTCGCACAGCAGCTACTGCTTGTGGATGAGGTCATTAAAGCAGGAAAGCAAATGTAACTTATTTTCAAATAGATTCTCTAATCAGAACTTGGCAAAACTTATATACTTGTACTCTAATTCAACTAGTTTTACTCTAGAGCATTATTTTTTGCTTTGAAAAACATCTACGTATCTAGACCTAACTCCTCCGTTCGTGCAGGCTCCTGCCGTGTTTGATGCTGTTCTTTGGGAAGGTGGTGGAGGAGGTGGCAGTGGAGGCTGCAACCCTCTACTACCCTCCCCCCCAACAGCCAAAAGACCAGTCCCATCAGCTTTGGGTGGTTCGTTAGTAATCCTTCTGCCGTCTGGCCCCCTTTGACACCATTGGTTGATTTCTTTGTCGAAATAGAACGTGTTTTCAACTCCGGGCCAACGTTCTTCTTCTGTACCAATGGCCTTTTTAATGTTATCTGAGATCCAGCCAACTATCCAAGACGAATTCTTTGTTCCGGCTGGAACTTGATTTTCTGTCGAAAAGCTACCAGCCGCGAATTCTTGAGCCTTGCTGCTTCCCATGTTAGCGCTTCTACTTAAGTTCATGTTCCGCTCCTGGATTCGAATCTTTAAAAACTCACATTCTTTACTTATATTACTTCTCAGAGAGCCAGCTCCCTTTAATAAATGGGGAGAAATACATTCAATGTAAAATTCTGACCTCTCAAAATAGCCAAGCTCTGTAAAGTAAAGAGACGACGAGTACCTGCTTAGTACTGAATCTTGGCTTAAAATTATACCGGAACCGTCTCTACTTGCCATGTGAAGAAACAGAGCCACAATATCCATGCAGGTGATGTAAGTCTCCAAATTGGAGAAATTCAGACCAGTCGGGATTTCTCTGTACTCTCCCAAAATCAGTGAGCAAAACTGCCAACCAAAAACCTTTTCATTATGTGTCAGGCCGGACTTTTGATTCGTAATGTCCGATAGTAGTCCATTAGAAATGGACATCAAAAGGTTTCTGGACCCCGGATGGGAGGCTCCGAGACTAGAGACTACGGAATACACATAGTGAGGCCATAGCTCAAGCACTCTATTGCTGACCTCAAAATGTTCCGCTTTCTGAGCAATGCTAAGGTAAAGTGCCTCCAGAATTCCCTCAAAGCACTTACACTTTAACCCAGAGTGGGTGCTGTTCGTATGAAATTCTTCTTTGCAGGAATTTATATAGTCGAGGTAACAGTTACTCAGCTCCCTCTCACCAGAAAACCCACTAAGAGCAAACCTATCGCTCCAAGAAATTTCCAGCTTTAAAGTACTCATGGGCTCTACTCCGTGCCTATGCATCTCCAAGGTTCTGGAAACTCCGAAAGTCCCACAAAATAGGCCCAGCAAAGATCGAAATGAGACAAACTCCATAGCTTTGCCATTTGCCTCGCAGAAACACCTCCAGACCCCAAGCTCTGGAAAAGACCTAATTCCAGCAAATATTGTATCATAGTCTGAAGGACTACTAACTATATACCCGCGGCTCGCACTCAACGAGAGAAGCTCAAAAAGACAGTTTCTTCGAAAATTTCGCAAATAGTCTCGAGATCCTTGGAGAGAGATCATCTTGGCCTTCTCAGAGTTTAGAAATGCATCTATTCTTGACTTCTCGTCCTGAGAAAGCTGATTCCGCCCTGCCCTAGTTTTTGCCTCGTGTCTAATGCTAGCCTTTAAGTCCAGAGTGGAAACCCTTTCCCTCAAGGCCTTACATATACTCAAAATCCGTGACGAGTTATTTTGATTACAGAGGACCACAGAGCCTCCAAAACCAAAACATACCGAAGTTCCGCCTCTCGGAGGAGCGATTTTATGACTGTTCCCAAATCTTTGAGGTTGACCTACACCACCGGCCCCAGGGTATAGAGTAGACCCCTCCAAATGTCCACAGTGGTAATATCCATAGTCGGTCTGATTCTCCATTTGCTCTGTTCAGCCTCTTTCTCAAAGATTATGGCAAAACTTGGAAAACTAGAATTAAAGCAATCTAATTCATTTTTACTATTGTGAGGTACTTGCAATGGCCGCATTTTACCGCCGAAACAAGCTTTAATTTCAAGAATGGATCATTGAATTTACCAAAACCGATTTCATTATGTATTATAGAATTTGAGTCTCCCTATCTAGCAAAAATCCCCAATTGTCCTTCTACAAAAACTCACATATTTAGACTTTGAAATGTAAGTTTTGTTGGCCTCCTTGGATTAAAGTCACCCTGTCGGACTTGCTAAGATTCTCAACAATGTCCTTGGCTCCATCCAACCTCCTTAAATCTACAATCCCCCATCCTGAATCAGATACAGCTTTTGAAATCATCTCTGCTGCTTGGGCCTCTCCAGAAGCTCTGATGATCGCAGCTTGTTTCTCATACTCGGCCCTTTGCACCACAAACTTGACTCTCTCAGCATCCTGTTGTGCAACCTGCTTCTCCTCAATTGCCTTCTCAAATTCCTTTCCATAAGTTAAGTGTGTAATTGCCACATCCTCCATAATAATGTCAAATTGCCTTGTCCTTTGCATGATTGACTCCCTAATCTCTCTGCTCACCTTTTCTCTTTGAGTGAGGAGGCTTTCAGCGTCATACTTAGCAACCACAGCCTTAAGGATTTCATTTCCTACTGAGGGGAGTACCCTTTCATCGTAGTCTGGACCCAAATTCTGATGTAGCCTTGGAAGGAACTCGGTACTTGGCTTAAATAAGAGTCTAAGAGAAAGGTTAACCATCTGTAGGTCTTTAGTACCAGTTGTGGTGTTAATTACCTTCGGCTTAACTCTAACATCATATATAAAAGGTACCTGGAACCAAGGGAGAAAGAAATGGGTTCCTTCTGAAATTGCCTTGGGTGAGACCCCCCCTCCAAACCTATTGAACATTACAGCTTTCTCACCCCCATCTACATTAAACATGAATGACATTGGGATTGTGCTGATCGCACCTAAAAATAGTCCTCCTCTTGCTATCCTTGTTAAAATCCTCTCTGCATTCATATTTGTACTTTTGCTTAGTTTTGCATTGGCGTGTCCATTTGGCCTTGGTTTTGCGGTAATTATTGAGAGTAAAGAAACATCAAACAGAAATTGAGTTATTAGATTAAGAAAAAAAAACAAACTAATTATATCTATATTCTATATTTCTTCACTATTAAGTAAATACCAGAGTAACTACTTCACGTGGAGACCAAATACGAGCTCCACAGCTCTGCCTCCATGCAGCAGGATGCTGGTACTCCTTTATATTAGTGTTTGAACCAGGGTCTGACGTAAGTCTAAACTTTAAAGAATGAATCCCAGTTTTCCCCTCTTTTTGAGCAAGGATCTCCCAGTGCACATTCCAGGGCCTTAAAACTGTTGACTGGTTGAACTTATCGGATAGCAACTCTCCTTCAAAAAGATCCTCTGAGACATGTTGCCATTGTCCATCACATGCCCATAACCAGAGTGTATGAACAATTTTAACATTTGGATTATTCTTTGCCTGGTGGAACTTGGCGGTATTTGTTTTTTGAACAACTAGATGCGTAGCTAGAGGTTCCAAATTTTCCTCAATACAGGCACCTAATCTAATAGCTGCGGATTCAGCGTCAGCTTGGGAATCACCCCAATTAGAGGGGAGGCCTTTAACAATAGGCTTTTCATCAGCCTTCAAGAATCCAGTAAAACAAATTACACAGTTTTCAAGTATTTCACTTCTCATCTTCTTTAAAATCTCTCCCACACACGCAGTTTCAGGGTTTTGAAAAAATCTTGTGTGAAGTTCCTTAAAAACTCTAATTAGGTAGTCCAAGTGACGGTCGTAGTCTGCAATACTGTTTCCTCCACTGGCATTGGATAATGAGGACAATGCTGCAGATAGAATGTCGCCAGGAGCACTTGAATTCGCTGAAATTGAATTTGTTCCAGAAGATAAGGGAGGATAGTGGGACTTCAAGGCGTCTTTTCGTTGCTCAAAGTATTCATAAGTTTGAGCCTTAACAACTTGACTCTCTAAGGAGCTATCCCAAACGTCTGAACGGTCATCCAGCAATACAATAGCACGTGTATCAACATCAACACAAATCTTTCTAAAGTCCTTTTGTGTATCGCGTCCATCAACACTTTCTCGAGCAACAATTCTATCACCGAACTTATCCCTCTGAGGATCTAAGACTGCTCTAATAACATCAGCATATTCTCTGGTTGCATTCGTACATATTCCCATGATATAATAGGGAGAAATAGTATTCAGGAATTCTCTTACACCAGGCCTCAGTTTTAAATAATAAGGTGTATTCAAATCCTGTGGTAAAACAAACTTATACATTTCTGGGTCGCCAGAAGAACTAATAAAGTCCTCTAAGTTAATGTTACAACCAATTTTGGTTGAATTATAGGCATGAAGAAGCGTATTATCTAGATCAAGGATTGCAACCAACTTATTTTGTGCCAAATAATCCTTTGGTACAGTGCTTGCTAAATGGGTATCATCAGGTAGCACCGCATTTGAAGTTTGTAATTTACCTGAATTAATAGCTTCAGTAGAATCTAGCTCGCGGGAGTACTTAGAGTTTGTAAACCTACTTGTGGAGAAAAACTGACCAACAGGGCTCCCACTTACTTGATCGCCTATAGATACTGGATCTGAGAACGGGTCATAATCGTCCTCATAAGGGGACGTTTCGTCAACAATTTGATCTGCAAAGCCGCCAGAAGCTAAAGAACTTGACCCTTTTCTCACACTTTCATCAAAATCTGGAGGTTTCTCACCAAACCGACTCTTAATCTGCTTGCTCTCACGCCTCTGCTGTCCTAATGATAATATGGCCTCATTTGCCCTTAGAAGTTCATTCCGCAACTTTTCAGGACTAAACTCCCCATTTTCATTAAGCAATGTAGATGAATACATACTACAATCCGCAATGGGAAGAGGGACCATATTTGTATTAAAATTCATTTTTAAAAACTTTAATAAATATGTAATCTTATGGTATTTGCTGTGACCAAGTAATCTAGTGGGACTCTCCAGCAGAATTTACTTCACATTACTGATTTTCTGGAATACTTAAATATACACACCAATTTTGCACGTTATTGATACTCTTTTCTAGACAATTTCTATTTACAATTAATTTTCAAGTTTAGGCGGGAACTTTCCTTAAATTATATTCAAAGCAAATTAAAAAATAGAGCAGAATCTCAAAAAGAATCACACGTTAGTAGAAAGTAATTGTTACTTTAAAAAATAATAATAATAATAATCGTGATTTTAATTTTAAACAAAATTATATTCCTCTACGAATTCCATCTACTCTAAATTAGCAAACTCAGAGGTGTGTCTAAAATAGAATCTATGTCTTGGAAGTTGTAGCCTTGTTCTATGTTCCCTCCATTTGGAGTTTTGACATCAATAAAGCACGTAATAGGTAGTGGCCCCCAGATGTAACCGTGGTTGAACGGAATATCTGGTTGAATAGATACGCATAGAAGTGGTTCATCGCTTATCATGTTAATTTCCCCTGAAACAAACCATAGCAATAGCTTTCCCTTTGACCCTTTGAAATTCTCTCCTTGCAAAGGTCTCGGAATACACCAAGTCCATGAGGAGAGCAGACTTTCTGTGTCATAATTTCCATCAAATGGATGGATATCATACGGGATACGGTTCGAAATAGCATCAGGGTTAATTTCTTCACACTTTCCGTCAAATAGTCTCTTAACTTTAATTTTATTGGTGTTATTGCTGCAAACCTCAACTAAAACTCCGTCTAGGAGCTTCATTTCTGAGCCACTAGACTTATAAACAACTATTGAACCCTTAGAAAAGTCACTAGTCGTTGATTCTGGAGGAACAAGTCTCCACCAATCTTTCCTAACTTCAAAAGTGGGGATTGAAGGAGGGAGGAAGTTCAGGAAAGAAGTTGAGATAGAAACTGGAGTACTTCTTTCAGTTGAGGAACTTGATTTTAGAATTATTTCTCCAGTTTCAGCAGAAATTGACTCAATTTCTCCATTTAACCAGTACAGCTCATCTTTTGATTCTTGTGGATTGTATACAAACTGTACTCGAACTCCGACCTTAATATCAATCTTTGGTAGTGTACTTAACAGTGACCAAGCCAAATTCGAATATTCTTCTATGAAAACGTTCTGATATATTTGGTTCTGCAGACAACAATCTGAGGAATTAAAATGTGGAAATAAATGAGTAGGGGCCAAATTTGCGTGACCTTTCCTTTTTGCAAGAGACCTATCGATATCACGACAAATTACTTTGGGAATTCTCTCGACTGGCATTGACTCTTTGATCAGCTCAGATCCCTTTATTGAATTGGAGTTACCTGGCTTTGCTGAATTTTGCCCAAAACCCTCAATCTGGATCTTCTTTGATCTAAGAAAGGGCAATAGCCATTCACTAAAGTTGTTTTCAAGTCCAGACCTCAACTCTTTCATCAATTTCCTGAAATAATCTCTTTGAGTGATGCTCTTGTCATTTGTCTTTGGAGGTGGGTTTGAGGACTTGTATGTATTTACCCTTGAGATAAACACATTCAAAATGTCTGGCCTAACTTTGGGTAAAAGCCTCCACTCCATAGATGCTACCGCTGTAACCACATGTCCGGGGAGCTTTGGAGAAATCTTTGAAATCTCGGGTCGTCTTGAAAACAACCACCAAATATAATACGACCAATCCGAAACTGAAGAATATTGTTCCGGTGAAACTATGGTAGTTTCTTCCCCCACAACACAAGAGACAAAAATCTTCTCCATTGTTGGAATCTCTTCACCACAATTTTTTATTACGTCCGAAATCCTTTTCTCTGCCCATAGTTTCTTCCATAGCTCTGGTGCTGATTCTCTTTTCTGTGCAATTCTTGCCAATAAATGAGTTGGTATTTCTCGGTCAAGATCACTTAGTTTATTCTCCCTACCTCTCATCAACTCGTGGAAAAATGGATTGCTCAAATAAGGTGCGCTTCTATAGACATATTTGCCTCCCTTGTTTGTATCTACCACTCTCCTATTGCTGACGGAACTTGCAATTTTGTCATTCTCCAGAGCAACCAAAATATCACCCAATACGTCCCCGTCCTCACATACTTGAATGCTTAAATTATCATTATTACTCATGAAATTTTTTTCCCTACTGGTAACTTTCTTGTTGAGTAACGTCTGGTTATGCCAAAGAGAATATATAACTGTCGCGCTACCAATTAGTTTCGAAAAAAAAAATTAAATTAAACAAGCTAAAAATTTTCTCATTCTACTACAAAAACAATATTCCATTTTCAAAACCCCATTCTAGCATCATTAAAATTAGAATATCAATAGTACGTTCTACACTAATCAACTCCTAAACATAAGAGAAAGGAATGAACTGTTAAACAAGAAATAATAATTGTAACCTAGAGCGTCTAAAACTATCCATTTCTACATATCTCATCCTTAAATATTAATTTTTCTTCTCAACTTTTTTCGCATTCAATTTCTCATTTTTAAACCCAATATTAATAATTCAATACACGATTTTTGGCGCCCTTTCCAACATGTTATTTCTGATTAGATATATAATTCCGTTAATTCCCGAGTGGGGATTAAGGGGTATGTGGAATTAATCTAATTATATCTAAGCATTTTCTCTTCTTTCGATTTGTTTAAGTAATTTTGAATCTTTTTTTCAAGCATAGTTTTAGGTGAAATTTGATAACAAGACAAAATGACTTACAAGCTAACTTTGATTCGTCATGGTGAAAGTGAGTGGAACAAAGAAAATAGATTTACTGGTTGGACGGATGTTAGTTTGAGCGAGCAAGGAGTAAGCGAAGCCATTGAGGCAGGAAAAATGCTCCTGGAGAAAGGCTTCAAGTTTGATGTTGTTTATACTTCGGTCTTAAAGAGAGCAATTATGACTACGTGGACAGTCTTAAAAGAACTGGGTAACATTAATTGTCCAATCATTAACCACTGGAGATTGAATGAAAGGCACTATGGAGCTTTGCAAGGGCTCAACAAATCTGAAACTGCCTCCAAGTTTGGAGAGGACCAGGTCAAGATTTGGAGAAGAAGCTTTGACGTTCCTCCTCCAGTGCTTGAGAAGTCTGATGCAAGATGGCCAGGAAATGAGTTGATCTATAAGGGCATCTGTCCGTCATGCTTACCAACAACTGAATGTTTGAAGGATACAGTTGAAAGAGTTAAACCGTACTTTGAGGACGTGATTGCTCCTTCAATTATGTCAGGAAAGTCTGTCTTAGTCTCTGCTCACGGAAATTCACTTAGAGCTCTTCTCTACTTGTTGGAAGGAATGACTCCAGAGCAGATCCTTGAGGTCAACATTCCAACAGCATGCCCACTTGTATTGGAACTAGATGATGAGTTTAAGGTAACAAAGAAATACTACTTGATTAGCGAAGAAGAACTCAAGGCTAAGATGGAGGCCGTTGCAAACCAAGGAAAGGCTAAGTAAGGAGGTACACAACGCTGGTAGCCAGAGTATCCTCCGAGATGATTTTAGGACTAGAAACTACTAAGCTTTTTCTTTAAATCACAAAGACTGTCCTTTACTCGTTTTGATTAGCTTAAAAAACACGCCATCAGTTTGCGCTTATTTAAACTCACATAGATTAGATATACGTAATTTTTTCAAGGGAGAAAATGGAAACAAGACTCAATTTTGGAAATTATTAGGATTCTAAAATAAGGCTGAAATAGATTTCCTGTTATTAACGGGGTAATTATACCACCATCCCTTTTAGTATAAGAGATATATGAAGATTATTGAAATTGATAAATAGAGGAGTATCCCGGGTAGCCTTATCCATATTCCTTAGCTGATTTAAATTGATACAAGTATCAAATAAGGAGCTTCCGGCTACTTTGCATTATACTTTAGCAATCTGTCTAAAGTTACTGGTAAATGATAGAAGATTCTTATCTAAATGATATATGGCACTTATTTATTCTTGTTCCTCTTCAGACCCTTCGTAACCTTCAGTAGCAACAGTTGAATCAGAAAAGCTTTCTTCGTCCTTTTGTGTGCTGGAAGTTTTTGACTTGCTCTCTGAATCAGTCTTTGACTTGTAATCTGCCTCAGTCTCATACTCTGCAACTAATGATTGGTCTGAAGCACTTAAGTATTTCATTGGTTTTGAATATAATTGGTAAATTGAAGTCAAGTTCTTGATCCTCAAAATCTTTCTTTCATGTGCCAAGAAGCCTCTCCATGTAGTTAAAGCTTGGTTATCAGCGAATACAGGGAATACTGAACCTAATCTTTTGGATAGAATATCTGATATGGTTTGTTCATCATCAGAAAATGATGCAACTGCTGAGAAAATTCCACAAATAGTGTTTGTATGGATTGGAATGGTTGATCCCTTGACCATCTTGTTGAGGATTTGCTCAGAGAAGTATGCAAACAATTGAGAGCGATTAACCAAAGGAACTGATAATCCATCGCACCTCTTTGCCAAATCAGTAGCAATGCATTTACCTTCTGGAGTGGTACTTTTACACCAAGCACTGTGTGCTTTAACTTTGGATTCGAATATCACTGAATCCTCGAGTACATATGGTCTATGAACGGCGTGATCTTTTTCCAAGAAGAAGATATTTCTAATCTCGCCAAATCCATAGATCTTTGTGGTTGACAAGTCACTTGAAGGCAATAATTTGTAACCAGATTTAGAGCAAATATCTATCAAGACATTATCTGCAACCTCTTCCCACTCCTGTACATGAAGACCAAAAACGGCCTTGATTGACTCAGCACACTGTTGAGCAGAGGAGTTCTCGAATGGATTTAGCTCTTGTAAAGTGTAAGAGACTTCAGAACAAACATCTCGATAAATCTTGGAATCAACTCCCTTTGCGAGAGAAGATGCTGAAATGGCCTCCTGAAGAGCCTCAGACTTATGAATAGCAGCTCCAAATAGCCTTGAGGTGTATGGAGCAACCTTGGGGAAGGATCTCAAGTTATAATGAGCAGCAACCTCTGTTGGATTCATTAATGCTAAATTTAAAGGTCTTAAGTCAACTGCTGGTAAAGATGGCATCTTGAAAATGCCTGAACATATTTCTTTTCTAATGAACTCGTCTAGCCCTGCCTCATTTCTCAAAGCAGCAGTAGCTCTCAAAACGGAGGCACATTGAACATCATTTCTCATTTCGTCATACATGGTAATTAAGATTCTTAATCCCAAACAAGTATCTTCGACAAAAGTAAACCTTCCTCTTTCTCTTAATTTGGATGCAGCACGAACTGCCATATCATACAGTTTTCCAGATCCCATAGTAGAAAGTAATCCAAACTTGTATGGCTCTCTTCCGTACTGCTGGAGTGCCAAACATTCGTTAGTGTCTCTGAACAAACCACTCGGTTTGACTGGGAGTACTCTTCCTAACTCACTAGCACCATGTCTATCAGTACGCTGCATTAATACTGGGCCAGTTGCAGTAGCAGATCTACCCCACAACGGTGCATCAGTTGGAACGTGTCTTCTGAAACGGCTTGCTTTTTCGTATGGACCCTTTCCAGACTCAACAGGGTGAGTAGGGAAGCTTGGGATTCCGGAAGATACTTTCTCTGGCAAGACGTAACCTGGAATCTTGGAGGCCTTGTATGGGCCAATCAAGTGCCAATATGTATCTGCAGTGTCACGGATGATAACTCTTTGTGGCCTGAACCTTTGTAAAGTGCGGATACTCTCAGCCAACATAGGTGGTAACATTCTGGACCCCTGCCATCCAATAGCCTGAACGACTAAATCTCCACCTGCAAATCTAATAGCGCTAATTGGCCAAAAACCGGCTGTCTTTTCGACTAACAATTTACCCTCAATAGAAGAACCCCCACTGCTAGTTTGGAAAAGTCCTCCCAAACCTGGATGCTCTGGGGTTGAAATCATTGTAATAGGTGGAGTAATAAAAACACGGTAACCTCTTGATGCTAAGTCCAAGGCCCTTCCCTGAACCTCTAATGCATTCCTTGACTTGGAGCTGATCCACATTTGATGTCCTCCGCTCTTAACTTTTCTGAAACGTT
This sequence comes from Cryptosporidium sp. chipmunk genotype I, assembly GCF_004936735.1. Lineage (NCBI taxonomy): Eukaryota > Apicomplexa > Conoidasida > Eucoccidiorida > Cryptosporidiidae > Cryptosporidium > Cryptosporidium sp. chipmunk genotype I. The sequence goes on from NW_027125614.1 coordinate 804,589, forward strand.
CATGAACTGGATTCATGTCAGCTGGTGCCTGTAACGAGGCAGAAAGCTTCGCTGAGTCCCAAACAACTAGGAATGGGTTCTTTGGATTGCTCTCATCCAAGTATTGCCTTACTTTTGAGTGACTTCCTGGCATATACAACCCAGATTTCATGGTTCCAATCGGACCTACCCCAGAAACAGCTTTATCATGAATATACCCTTCCATTGAACCAATTGGAGTACCCATTGGTCCCATTGGACCCATCTGACCCATCTGACCCATCGGACCCATCGGACCCATCGGACCCATCGGACCCATCGGACCCATTGGACCCATCGAACCCATTGGACCCATTGGACCACCCATTGGACCTCTCATCGGACCTCCCATTGGAATACCCATTGGACCCATTTGAGTACCCATTGGTCCCATTGGACCGTAAACGTTTAATGAAATCTTTCCACCAGCACCAGCATATCCTCCCTTGGCTCCAGACAGACCCATCATTGAAGGACCACCAAACCCTGAAAGATGTGAGGTGAAAGCTGGGGAAGCTCCCGGAACTCCTGCTGATAATCTTACGCTCTCCAACTCAGAGAATGTGGATGGGTAAGGACCAAGCATTGTCTGAGCATCAAATTGAGTGGCTCTTGCCATCAAAGCCTTAATATGATCATCTGGTAATGGTCTTCCCTTCTCATCGTGAGTTGGAATGGAAAGCTTACCGCCCGGATAATTCAACATATATTTCTCTGGATGATAGTTTGGGCTAATTCTCAATGCATGAATCTCCTCTAAAGAACCTTCTCTCGCTGAAAAACCTCTCTTTTTCAAAAATTGTAATCTAAGTCTGCCCTTAACTTTTGTTGAAACTTCTCCATCAGTCTGAACAACTACCTGATGTACCCTCTCATCCCATGCCTCCTCAACTCCAGCTAAGTTCAAGTCGGATGGGGCAAACAAAAGATTGTTAAAGTTGGCACGATCTAGCCTGGGTAATGAAGGAGGGTTTGATGTCACTTTAGCATCAAACATCTTTTTTTGCTCCTCAGCGAGCTTCATCTGAGCCGCAATATCTGGATTCTTCATAACTCTACCCGGAACCTTAGCAGCATGGATAACCTGTGGAGTTCTTGCGGATTCAAGAACCTGGCTCCTGATCATATTTCTTGCAATGTTGCCACTTCTAGATAAATATCCAGTCCCGAAACATCCTCCTATCAATGCCAACTCAACCACTAAAATCAAAAAACTTCTCATTATTTATTTCTGAAAGCTTTAATATATAATTTACTAAAGACAACTCTTCTTTGAATATATATATCCTTCAATAATTCACTTCTCCTCTTATAAACCCTTGTTTATGATCAAGCAAAAGTGTCCAATATTTTTATACTACCTTGAAAAACAAGGAATTATTATTGCTCTCACTCTCTCACTTTCACTCTCCTACTTATCTGCCTTTGTTGCACTGGGAAAAAAAAAATTCTACTCCTCATTAGATCCAGTAATAGAAATTAATAGATGGCGCCAAAGTCGAGACTTGCATCTATTAATCTTTTTATCCATCTAGCATTGTTTGGATATATTACATAAATATTACGTACAAAAAATTGGCAGAGAAAGTTATTTTTGACTCTCAAGATCAATTTTCTTCCTCCTCATTTTCGCATCTTCTTTTCCGTAGACCAGATTTCCAGCAATAAAACCTTGATTTTGGTTTTGTCTCCAGTAAATCCTTCATCCCCTTATCGGACATACTTTACTACAACTTTAATTTGACCTTCCGAATATTACTTTTTTTTCTTTATATTTGCATAAATTCTTTAAAAATTTCCGTTTGTGAACTCTTGCCAACAAAGTTCCCGCCGGATTTTAATTGCACTGGTACAAAGTGACCAGTCAAAATTGGGTTGGAAGTTGTGATAATATCTTTTCCAGTCTTGAGTGAAATCAACTCAAAATTGTATGAATATCCTTAGACTAATAGCCTTTAGGTGACTTTAAACTTGACAATCTTTTAAGATTTTCTCTCTAAATTTACCAAGGCTAAGATGCTTTCTAAGAATTAATATGAATAGCCCTGTAAATGAGCCAAATCAATTCACAACCAGAAATGTAGAGAAGATTTACATTGAGATTAACGATAGCTTTGAAGATTTCTCGAGCTCCGAAAATGATACTTTAATCAGAAATGATATTCAAATAAAGCAAAAGCCGCTTCTAATTAGGAAGACACAAAACCTAACAATCGGTCATTATATTCTATTCTACGGATGTATCCAAGGATACATGGAGCAGCTGTTTCCTGCAAATTATTCACTTTTCGAGAATCTTCTGTCAATGGATCCTGTCACAATTGGTACAGCAGCCTTCTTACAGAAGCTAATGTTTACTATTGCCTCACCATTTTGGGGGATGATAATAGACCACTCAGACCCTGTTGAAATAATGAAATTCTCAATCATTTCAATAACAATTTCTTCATTTCTGATATGTTTTTCGCATACGATAAACCAGTTCTTCTTTTCCATGTGTTTTTGGGGATTATTTTCCGCAGTACTTGGTCCATTGTCACAAAAGATTGCCTCAGATAAGATTTTGGACGGTGGAAGAGGAAAGTACTTTGGAAAGCTCATGTTTTTCCAGACAATTGGAAGGCAATGTGCCTTATTATTCACGGGGTTTGTTGGCAACAAATATAAAATTGAAACCTCTAAACATTTTGGATTCTGGATGTTTCCTTTTCTTCTTTCAAGTTTGTCGGGGATAATTCTCTTCACTTTATTAAGAATCTTTATTTCCAACAGTAATAAAGACTTTCAGCAAAGCAATATACACTTATCCATAAGATTTAATGGAATCTCATCCATCAAAAGTTTAGGCTATGTTTTCAAGTCAAAAACTGTGATTTCACTTTTTTTCCTGGGAATGGTCAATGCAATCCCCAGAAGTGCTTTGAACTTTATTCCAATGTGGCTCCAATCAACAGGACTTTCTCAACTTAGTGCTTCGTTTATTGTTTCAATTAGTTGGATTGCTGCCATGTTTGTATCACCTATAGTTGGTTTCGTTAGCGATGTATTTTATAATTTCTCTCCTTCAAAAGGGAGGATATTCATGGCTCAACTTTCGCTAATTTTCAGATCTATATTCATATACTGTCTAATTGCAAGAGTCCCTAGCACAGTTTCCCACTTTGAGTCTGAACAATCCAAGATAATTGTATACTCCATAATCTCCTTCATTATTGGACTATTCGCAGGATGGCCTGGGATTGGTGCCTGCAGGCCCATCCTCTGCGAAGTCATCCTACCTCAACATAGAGCAACAGTTTTTGCTTTATCATCCACATTCGAAGGGATTGGAGCAGCATTCTTTGGAACTAGGTTTGTTGGAGACCTTGCTGTTTCTATCTTCGGATATAACTCAAACAAGCAACTCCCTGATTCTACTTCAAACTACATTGCACTAGGTAATGCCATTCTTTGCATGACAATTTTCCCCTGGATAATCAGTATTTTACTTTTCTACTTCATCACAAGAGAAAGTCAAAAGACAGTGTCTATAAGCAAGGACAAATCAAGTATGGAGAAGATTCCTGGTAAACAGTCATTTATTGAAATCAAGTCAGTGTAAGGATCCTTACTCAATGGATACGAACACATGTGTTTATAAAGTTATATATTTTTACTTTTGTATAGATTTATTCTCCCAGAAATTTTTTTTTAAGTTAATTAAACTTTTTTTTACACTTGTATATCCAAGTCTACACATTTAGGCGCCAAAATTCGCATGCGCTGTACAAAGTTGACAATTCTTAAGATATATTGATTAGAATAAAAAGTTCAGATTGACAAAAAAAGAGTAATTTTTCTGAAAATGGATGTTACTCAAATTTTTGTTTGTGAGGTTAGTTTTGCTGTAAAATAGTTATTACTCATCATTTGCACTTTGATTTTTGCTATTTAGGAATGTGGATCTGCATATACTGGAAGAGAAATATATAGCCGTCACTTGGAGATTGCTCATAAAAAAAAGACAAATGTCAGGAAAATCATAGAAAATGCTAAAAGCAAGGCTGGAAATGTGACAAACGCTCCAACTTATGTAGAATCTTATCTCTCCTCCAAGAATAAGGATGGAAAGGACTCAAATGCTAAGAACCAGAGAGCAGACTTCCCAAGAGTCTCTATTGATCCATTCGAACCTAAGGAAAAGAAAATAGTTGAGGAGATTGGCCAGGGAGTTGCTGCTGAGAGACTTGCACAATACCTAAATGCCACAGGTTCCTCACTAGCAAAGGAAATTCCAAAATCGAGTGTCCCTAAAGTAGAAAAGTCTTCTAGTAAGAAATTTGAAGCTAAATCGATGTCATTAGATGAGATTTCAAAAAGCCTTCTCCCTATTCACCTGGATATGGTCAGGCTTTCCCAAATACCGCCGATTCTAGGATTGCAATTAGAAGTCTCTATGGGTCAACTTACAAACTGGTGCAACCAGGTTGAAAAGTACATAGAGATTAAGGGGCAGAAAAAGGGCTTATTTAGAGCAAAAAAGAAGTCTCTCCTAGCTAACTTCGAGAAAGTTCTGCTCCAATCTAGAGAATATATCAACAACACTCTTCGTCCAGAAGTAAAAAAGTGCTCCGCAATCTGTTCTCTACTAGAACAGCAATTTAACGAAGTAGAGTCAATAAGAACAAAAGTTAATGCTTTTACCAAGACCGGTTCATACTCAGCAACTGAGACTTCTGAATTGATTACCAAATATGAAGAAATCTCAAAAACCTTCCTACGTGAAATCGTTCACAATAATAAAAAGGTATTGTTCTGGAATGCAACAGTCGAGGAGATCCATAAGCAAGTAAAGGAAATGATCAATTTATTCAATGAGCAGGTAGACATGCTATCGAGGGAATTCAACTCGAAGATGATTTTTACTCTATTCTTACCTCAAAAGGTTATTTTCATCTAATTTTTTTGCCGCAGATCAAGAGGGGGAAGACTGTGAAATCAAGAATGATTAACAAATAGCTTCTCTGTTGCTTATAAATTATTTTGTCTAATTAAATATCTTCCTAAAAACTTTTCGTCTGCGATTTTTCTTTCTTTCGAGCAATTTAATTTGTTTTTCTCAATCTTGACTCGTATCTAATTGGCGCTAAAATTCTGGTACTTCGAGCTATTGTTTGCTGAATGTTGGATTTAATTTGGGGCACTATGAGCCAAATCTGTACTCTTCACTAGAACAACAGAGACAACTATTTTTTGCAGTGGTATAACTGTGCTAATTTCTTTTAATTCTTCTAATTCAGAGGATTTTTAATTGAATTAATAGATTGCAAGAATCTCAAAATACTAAGGCTCACAAAACGACTTTGAAAATGGAACTTTTCAAAAAGGTTTTTCTGTTTGCAGTCTTTTACTGTGGACTTTCTGCCTCGCAGGATTTGAGCATTTTAAGTGACCCAGCTCTTAATCAAGAAGGTAGTACTGAATCCCACACAAAAGATCTAGAAAACTATTTTAGCATCGATAATGATGTAGAGAAGAAGATTAATGCAAATGTAACAGTTGAACTGTTGGATGGAACAAACACAAATGAAAATGATATGTCTGAAACCTGGAACTTACACCTAAACAATGGTGAAACCTTTAAGGAAAGTGATAACATCTACTACTCAAGAATTGGTAAGTCTCCTGAGAATATTGCAAAGAACATCCCCGATATCAGAGCAGCAATTTTAAATTGTATGAATCAGATCAGATCTGTGGAGGGAGAGAAAGCCGCAAATATGAACATGTTAGCTTGGGACTACACAATTGAGGGGTATGCAACCAACTCTGCTCAAAGAATATGTTCTAGTGGAGAAGTTCTCCAGAGCCCCAATTTATGGCCTTACAAAGGGGCTGAGGGAGAGCTAATAGCCACTTCTCCACAACTCCATAATGCGGATCCTAGAACAGTAATGGACAAGGTATGCGACCTCGTTCAGCAGTGGAATAATACAGGTTCTTTCTTGCCAAGACAAACAGATTTTTCAAACATTTTTAAATGGGATATTGGAAATACTTTCCAGTATGCAGAACCATATTTACAACTTGTTCTAGCCAAGACCACAGTTGTTGGGTGTTCCTTCCAAACAAATTGTCATGATAATATTGGAACCGTCGTGGTTTGCCAATTTAGTGATAAGCCTGACCCAGAAGTTCCTCCTTATGCTCATATCCACAAGGCTTTCAACCTTACTGAGCCTCAGCGTCAGCCATGCGGAAGATGTGGCTTTGGAGCCAAGTGTTGTTATCAAAATTTGTGTGTTGGAAGAGACATCGGATCATCTTGTCCAAAATGCACCTTTTCAGATCCGATTAAGGAGAATAATGATGACCTCGCATACTGCTTGGACAAGTATTACCAAACCTGCTCAAACTCAAATTGTCCAGATGCATGCGTAGATAAGCATCAGATTCCTGAGGGAATTCTGATCAATCAGTGTTTGTGTACTTCCAAACAACTGATTGAAGATATGCTTCTCTTTGATCAACTTCCCCTCGACCCCCAGTTGTCTTATACTGAAGGTTGGAAGAATAAAAAAGTGTATCTCCACGGAGTTTGCAGAAATGTTAATGGAGAAACTCCAAAAGTGATCGAAATTCCAGATGTAGGTGGTATTCATGAAGAAAAAGAGCCTGAAGAGGTAAATATTGGAGTCAAAATTATCTCCTCAGAGAGTATTAGGTCTGCAATCTTGAATAATTTAAACACTATAAGATCATCTCAACTTGCTGCTGATATGGCAATGTTGATGTACGACTTTACTCTTGAGGGTTATTCCAGAATCAGGGCAAAACAAATCTGTGAGTCTGAAAATCAATACTCTGAATTTTTGGGGATCAATGGGACTTTTCCACCTTTTGTCAAATGGCCATACAGAGGAGGGTCTGGTGAGACATTGTACCTGTTAAATGAGACTTCCTCAGTTCCAGTTGATATTGACGATCAGGAAATGGCCAACATCCAGTTAGGAAATGTTGATCCAATCCAGATAATCGAAGACGCAATACAAAGTTGGTACTCTGAGGGAGAATCTTTTGATTTCTTCAATGTTACAAATAACTTCGGAAAGGATTTCTACAACTATAGAATGATTCTCCGAGCAGAAGCAACTGGTGTTGGGTGCTCTATAGCAACTAACTGTAAGCTAAATGGAATTAAGACAGTTCTTGTTTGCCAATACAACTATCCAAACTTTAAAGACCCAATGCATGTTAAAGAATCCATTTCAAGGAGAAAGCTTTTGGACATCAAATATCTAGAATATGACCTACCTTATCTCCATATAGAAGCTGATCCATTCCTACTCCTTCAACAAAGAAGACCTTGTGGTCGTTGCAGAAGAGGATCTACATGCTGTGAAAACAATCTTTGTGTTGGAATCGATATCTCCCAATCTAGCGTTACTTTTGTCCCCCCTATTTTGGAGAACCGTCAGAGTGGAGGTTGTAGATCTGCCTTTGTGAGACCCTGTAACCAACTTAATTGCCAGGTTAACTGCATGAATCCAAGCACTTCTTATTTAGCTCATCAATGTTACTGTGTTAGTCCAGAGAACATGGGTAAACTTGCCTTTGCAAATCCAGAGGCTTTAGAGCTTAACAAAACTCTTATTGAGGAAATTTACAATAGGAATGTAACCACTGATGGATTTAGCCGTATGCTAATGATAGATGGAGTTTCTACTCCACATCCCATAACAACTTATGGTTATATCTTTGGTTTGGTTAATTCTCATGGTTTGTGTCTCAAACTTCCAGGCTTTGAAGAAGAATACGGTGAGACAGTAATGGAATCTATTGAAGGTAATATAACTGCTAACATCGAAAGGATGGGATTCTCTGTGGACAATGATAACATCACATTGTTGTCCGATGTCTTCATGGACTTACCGGAAGATGATTCTTTTATTCAAAAAGACTTAACTGACAAGTTTAGACAAGAATTCTTGCTTGCAATCAATAGCTTTAGAAGTATTGTGGGTAAATTCGCAACAAACATGAACAAACTGGCTTATGACTTCACGTTGGAGGGAATTGCCAAATCTTCAGCGAAGCAATGTCAAATTGCATCTCTGAATAGGTTCTTTGAGATAAGTGGAGTACCTCCTTTAACCTATTTATCTCCAGCTAATGAGACATTACTCCCAAATAATGTGGCATCAATAGTAGCAAGTTGGGCAAAACCACTCATCTCAACAAATGGAAATATTCAAACTGAAAGTTTCCTAGAATCTTTAAATAAATATGGAAAGTCTCTTCCAGACTCAGCAAAACAACTATTTAGTGCTCACACAACTTCTGTTGGATGTTCAATATTTTCAAATTGCCCTGAAGGTAGGTATTTTGTAGTTTGCCAGTTCAATCATCTTGATAAAACAGAATATCCATTTAAACCAATAGAAGATGGATTAAGTATCCCAAAAGCCCCTTGTAGCTGTTGTGGGTCTAGAGCAAGCTGCTGTGAAAATAATCTTTGTGTTGGTGGAAACAGTGTTGGACAAGATTTTTCTGTATGCAATGATATTTCCCTTAGTAATGAGGATAGAAAATCATGTAGTTCCACTTTTTACAAGAGCTGCAAAGATCTGAACTGTAAAGGTCAATGTCTAAAGCCTTTGGAGGAAAGTGATCCTTTCTATGACCACTACATTTTTAACCAATGTACATGCAGTAGAAAAAAGAGTGGAAGTTCTCCTCAGTCAGGACTATTACAAGATGGTAAAGCTTTGATTAGAGGAAGCTGTACAAGTGTAAACACGACTAGATTAGATTCCCCAAGCGTTCTTGTGACACATAACAATTTATTGGATTTGGAACTTATTTCTAACGGTAGGAACGGAAATACGGTATCTCAAGCTCTTTCAGCTGCCTTACAGACTGAACTCAAGGGGAAGTTAACGGTTCTAGATTCGAGGCCTATCCTTTACGCTTTGAATAAGAAAAGAAGCAAGTTAGGTAAGAATACAGTCAATATGAATATGTTAAAGTGGGATTATTCCCTACAAGGATATGCTCAAAATTGGGCTACAGTTTGCTTGGCAGGAAGGAATAACAATAGTCCTCATGAATTCCCATACAGAGGAGGAGAAAGTGAAGTTGTTTATTCTTCTGAAATAGGTGAAGAGTACGACGAGCGTACTTCTCTTTTGAAGGTTGTTGATTCTTGGTTCTCAGCTGAGGAAGTTTACGAAAGAAATAACGGAACAATTCCAATAACACCAAGAGTCATGGATTTCCTTACAGTGTCTCAAGCAACAGCTTCTTCAGTAGGTTGTTCAGTTGTTAAGGGATGCCCAAACGCTGGATTCGTTGTGGTTTGTCAATTTGACTCTGGGGTTAATCTAAATAGGTATCCCTATATAAAAATCTCAGAAGCAAAGGAGAATAATGTACCTGAATCACAAGCCCATCCCTGTGGAAAATGTTCTTCAGGGTCAACATGTTGCAGTGAAAATCTATGTGTAGGAATAAGTCAGAATCCAAGCAAGCTTGCAGCTCCATTGGTTGCAAAGCTTTCTTCCAGTAGAAGTTGTATCTCATCTATTTCTAAGAAATGTAGCTCGGGATTATGCTCAGAAGGTTGTATTCCCCAAGTGACTCCTGAGGAATCGGAGAAGATTGCTTTGTATGATGAGGACAACTCTATACAATTTACAATTAATCAGTGCCAATGTGTCTCAGGAGAGTTCTTGGGAACACCAACCGACGCTTGGAAACTCGGAATGGTACGTAGAAACGGACATTGCGAGAAAGTTAATGGTTATAATGTTGAAGTAGCTAAGACTCAAATCCACTACCTTAATACAGTTACAAACACAACGGACAGTTCTGGTCAAGACTCAACCCATGATAATAGTAACTTCGAGGGGAAAAGGGGTAAATCAAAACAAGAATTTTCGCAAGAGTGCATTGATCAGGCCAATGCCAATGGATTGTCCTTGAAATGTATCGCCAATCCATTAAAATGCTCAGCTCACACTCTATGCTACGCATATCCAAATAGGAAAAACTGCTTCTGTGGAGACGAAAAGAGCGAGAAATGCGAGGCGTTAAAACTTTGCAGAAGAGATTTGCAAAATCCAGTTGAGTTTGTAAATCCTAATTGCATCGGGAGACAAGCCTTATCTGAAGGCTGTCCTTGTTCGAGGAATATATTTAGTCTAGAGTGCAGTTGCAGTGTCTACCCAAAGAATCCGGGATGTCCTTGTGATAAGGAGCCCAAATCCTTCATATGCAAGGATTTGCTCAGAACATCAGAAGCTGCTCAACAGAAAATAAGCTTTGCCTTGTCTGAAGTTAATCGCGTTTCTAAAACGCTAAGAGGTTAGGCTAATTAGCTAGGCATTGTGTGAAAGTAAGTCTTCATTTATCTTGGCTATGTTTTCTCTATTACTCCTTTGAGAATTAAACCAAAGTGATTCATCAATAAACAATACGGCGTTAATTATTATGTTGAGTTCCCGCCTAAAAATCTGCTTTTTTTCTTTTTCTTTGAATTAATATATAAAGTAATAAATTGTCGAATTAACACCGACAAGAAAAACAGCTAAGCTGAGAGTGGCAGTTTAGATATCAAAAATAAGTTCTGAGTAAACTCTAAAAATTTTTAAATCAATAAATAAGGAAGGAAATTGAGTTATACAAACATGTTTTTTTTGTTCAAAGTAGTCACACTAGCTCTCGCATGATTAAATTAAATAAATTTAAATCAATGAAAAAATTGGCAGAAAAATACGTAATTATACTTAAAAAATCAAAGAAATCGATAAATATTTTAAAAATGTTGACAAATGCCCAAGTAACCGTAACAAGGCGCCAAAACTGGAATTAATTAAACTGAATAAAAAAAAATCATTTGATAATTAACATTGAAATTTGCGATGGTTTGAAACGGAATCATTGTGAATGGTGATTAATGACAGAAATACGGAAAACTAGTTTTATTTCCTTATTTGTAGCCAAAATTTTGGCACTTTCCCTTTTTTTGGTGATTTTCTCTTCCAATTTTGAAATCCAAAACAAATTAGCACATCTTCAAGGGACTAGTTTGTTGAGATTGTCAGAACGGGCTGTAAAAAATGAAGTAAACGGGGGTTCCGGATCTGGAGGTTTGGATTTGAAAGCAAAGACTGATGTTTTGGAAGTGGATAATCAAGAGGTGGATAGTAAAGTAAATTCTGAAGCTGAATTAGAAACAGATAATACGAATGCGATGGAGGATAAAATGTCAGAATATTCTCTAGATAATGTGGATAAGCTGATATTACCCATAGTTAGTATGTGCTTGACTGAACTGACAAATATTTACGACATTCTTGAATTAGAGTACAATTCAATTTCATCGGTTTCAATGTTGGACAATTTAGAGGAGTGCATCAACACAAGAAATACAATTAATGAGATTTTGAAGATAATGGTAAAGGCCAAGGAATTGCTTTTCTATGAAAAGAAAAACGATCTCTCTGATTACAATTCAGTAAAAAAGAACTCAGGAAACGAAACTAAAGACCAGAAAAGTAAAACCTCTGATTTATTCTTTTATCTTCAGACTAATATCTCAATACTGAAGAAGACTATTTCTTTTTATAATATCAAATACAGGGTTTATTCAAGCCAAGAACAAATTCTTGGTCGAATTTCTACTTTAATGAATGAAATTAATACTTTGGTTTATAGATTCAAAAATATTACCAAAAATAATAAAAATACTTTTGAGAGAGTAATATTTGAAGTTACAAAGACTGTATCCAAGGTTATTAATGAATATAAATCTATTTTGAGGAAAACCCACTTGTTTGTATCCACCAAGTATTACACCAAACACTCTAAGAATGTTGAGCATTATGTGCAAACTATTTCATGCATGCTCAAATATAGACTTCAGCGTTCGCCTGTCTTTGAAGAACTCCTATTTATGCTGAAACCAACTTTCAAGCTCTGTCAGTAGTCAAATTACACCTTTTTCCAATTTAGGAATTAATAATATAAAATTTTTCTCCCACCCTTAAATTATTCCCATGCCTTTAGTTGCCGCCAAAACTGTGTGAATAAGTTATTTCCCATGTACACGCTATTGTCACCATTGGACTTAATTTCCTCTTCTATTTTCTTTCATTAACTAGTTAAAAGTGACTATACTTTTGATTTTCTTTTTTAACTTACTGACCTTAAAATATGGGAGGAGGCGGACTTCCTGAATGGTGTTATCTTAGTAAAGATGGGGAATGTGAAGGGAGGGGAGGAACTTATGTTAATGTAATTGGAAACGGTGGTCGTATTGGAAATGGAATGGCAATGACTATGATTCCTAACTCTGATAGCGATGCTCTTTTTAAACTACAAATGAAGAGTAAAGGGACTGTAGCTAATTTTAAATGTAAAGGAGGAGTTTCTGAGTTAACATTTTCTGGAAATACTGCTAGGTTTACGACTCCATCAATATCAGGATATAACAGATGTTCTGTGATTATTGGTCTTAGTGGAGATAGAATCCACGTTAGTCCTTTTGGTTCCAAAAATATTTCTTTGGGAAGCATTCCAATGTCTCCATCCGCTTCTTTTAACGAGATTTATTGCGAAAGTGGTTATGCTAGATATGGAGCTATTCATTCTGGGTACAACCCTTCTCCTCAAGTTATTTCCACACCAGTGTCACAGGGAATTACCAACGTTCATAGCTCCCTTTCACTTCCTTCAACTACTACTACTACCACAACTACTACTACCACCACAACTACTACCACAACTTCGCCTCCGAAGTTGATAGTTGAAGCGGAAAAATACGTTATTGTTCCAAGCATACAAAGTGCATCAGCATCTATTTCTTTCTCCATTAGCAAGTCTTTATTGGCTTCATCGACACTTACCGTTACTTTGTCTGATGTTGACTATTTAACTCTTGCTAAAGTCAACCTTAAATCTTGTTGTTTAGAGCTAACTTCAGATAATGAAGATCACTTTGACAAAGTAATGTATAATACAGAAATGAAGAGTCTCTCAACACTAAACCTTACTTTAGCCTGGACTAAAGCGTTTATATATTTGATTCTAGTCTCCAGCATGACTATTTTAGCCTCTGTTCCAAGGCTTGGAAACCTTAATACTCCTGCTGTTGCAATTCTTGAAAACAACTCTGGAGCGGAGCTTACAACCACATGGAGGTACTCAAATGAGTTTGAAGTACCAAAAATATCTACTTGTAATCTAATGAGCTATGATAGTTCATGTAAGTCTACATCAGTATCCATAGTTTCTCCAGTCTCATGGAAGCCTGATGTATCATTCTTAAGATACGGCTTTATCTCCCCAGTAAGCAGTAACTATCCCATTTCCTTCTCCATAACTTCCAGCGGGACTCTCTTTGCCTCTATTAACTTCAGTCAAACTGGCATTTCTGTCTCCATCCCATCATCGTCGCAAACTGCTTCGATGAGCTATACCAAGATTCCAAATCCAGGAGAGTGGGTTTCCGGGGATATCTTTATCTTAAGCTCTAAGTTATTCAATACTTTGGATAGAACAGAAAGTTCTAAGGTTTGTACGCTTGTCAAATCTACATGCACCGCGACATCTTCTTGGTCTTCCGTCAGTGACTCCGATTTGATTGCTAGATACGCAATTTTGTCAAAGCTTTCTATGGATGCAGGAATAGAAGAAGATGAAGAGCAGCCCAAGCTTTATGTCACCTATAAAGGTGTTTACGCACTAAGTGTCAACATCCCTAATAAGGACCTGAATGGAGCAACTGTACAAGATAGTCCAACATATCAACCTTTAGTTTATTGGAAGGTATACAGAGGTCTTTCTCCTTCGATTTATTTTCCCTCGGATGAAATCTCAATGGTTAAGTACAACGTTACAAACCCTGTTACCACTACAACAACTGCCGTAACTACAACTACAACTAAATCTACAAGCTCAGGATCATGGATGGATGGCTTTTTATCTTGGTTTTAAAGTATCAAGGTTAATTCTACTAGAGATTTTGTCTAGACTACAAAATTTATTCTTAACACCACAATATATTAAGAACATTGAATTTATTTCCTTTTATTTTGTGGGAATTCTTTCATCTTTTAATAAAAATTCTGACAGGGATCAAATCATGCAGTCCTGTGTGCATGTTGGGTAACTTTACGTTTTGTCTTGGTGTTAATAATAATCGTTCAAAAAATTAGTATTATCTTTTTAGAAAGATAATGTATAAGTACTATTTTTCACTTTTTTCTTTCTTCACTTTTTCATTAATTTTAACTGGTTGTTATTTCAATTGGGAAAATAACTATGGTAGATTTGCCTTTAAGATCTTGAAAGATGTAAAAGTAGATTTCGCTTTTGACAGCTACATATCAAAAGAAAACCTTGAGACGGAGGTTTTTGGTAAAGGTAAGTTAATAAATACGAGGGTAATCCAAATTTAGGGTCTCTTTCCTTTGGGGTCTAGTGATCTCAGAATCTATTAATTCCAAACTTAACTTAGGTCATGAAATTCTTTTGGGAGAATCAAGAAATGATGGAAACCAAGAGAACCTATTAGAAAATTCTGAGGATACTGAAAGATCAGAGGGATACTCAGGGGAGATCCTGGATCTAGTTAAAAACTTTATTGCAAATACGAACAATTTTTTCAGCACCTTCAGATTCCCCGTAAATTTGAACCCCAGGGGATTCAGCATAGGGATGAGACTTAAATACCGAATGAATTCAGATCCGATTAAAATTATATTTATAGGTAGGGATTTGAGGAACTTGTTGAACATTATTATCAAGGAATGTAGGATTTATCTCTTTTCCAAGGACAAGAGCAATGGTTTTTTGTATGATAGTTCTCCTTTATTTATATCAAAGAATAGCTCAGAAGATCTCCAGCTGATAATGGACTGGACTGAAAACACATTCAGGGTTTCCGCAATTATGCCTGACAACTCCCAAGTGGCATTGGGGAGCATCGTAAAAACGGACTCTCCCTTAATAGCTTCTGGTTCTGCCTATGTAGGGGAGGCATTAAACCCACTCCAGGTTGAGTGGAACTTCAAGAACAGGCCTCTAAACGCTAGATTCGAGTGTTTGATTAACTATTTTGAGGAAAGATGTAAGAGTAACTCGATTCAAATGTCAAATACTTCAGATAAGAATTTTCCTGGCTTAAAGGCAGATAGGGGTTTCCTCAAGATTGCTTTCCAGTTCCCTCCGAAAGAGAGACTTCCTGTTAGCCTGAGAATGATGGAAGGAGAAGAACTTGCTCTAAACATTCAGTTTTCCCTGGACCAGATGGTAATACATGAAAGCGGAAAGTCTTTTAAGCATTTCTTCCTAAATAGGTACCAGGAGGGCGAGTGGCTGAACCTGGATTTGGTCCCCATTTCGAACTTGAGCCTGAGTTACTTAACTCTAATATTGAAAACTGTGTGCTCTAGAAAAATTTTTGAGCTCAAAAGCACCAGCGGCTGCTTCGAGTCCAATCTGAATGAGAATAATCCAACTAGAGGGTCTTGTGAAAACGAATTTCTTCAGAATATAGCAAGAAGTGGAAAAATTTTGGGCCGTGTGTATGGTATTCCAAATAGTCAAGAGTTTGAGACTTTCAACACATTCAACTCTAGTAGTGGTTTCAAGCTTTTGATGGCAATAGACGAAGAAATTATAGGTAAGCAGAAAAATCTAGTCTTTTAAGACTTGTTTACTTGAATCTCAAGGTAATGTAATTCTAAAAAGAGAATACTTGGATAGGTTCAGTTTGAGCTCGGAAAATAGTAAAAAATCCTCCAACACTACGGAAGATGGTCACGGACCTCTAGGCTATTGGAGACTGAGAGCAGGTTTTCCGAAATACATTGAAAATTTGGTAAGTTTTCTGTAATTTTTCTTGAGGAGAAGGTTCTAATTTAACTAACTGATTGACTTTTTTTTAACAATCCTAACTTATCACACTAAAATATTGGCAACAATTCTGGAAATCGAAATTCAGAACAACCTTGTTAATTATTCTTTATATAATGTAACTAGCTAGATGAATATACTACTCTATAACTATGATATTAGACTAACTTTTTTTTTGTCTCAGATGCTTTTTTAAATATTCATTGAACCTTTTGAAGATGTTTAAGCTTTTGGTTTTCTTTTCTTTCTCGATTTCAGCACTATCTCCAGTAATAGTAGTAAGCGCTTTGGATGAGGAGCTTGATTTGAGATGGTCTTTTTTTGAATTCCTTCTGAATTTGTCAAGAGAACCAGAAATATTGATTTTTGTTCTCTTCTTATTTTTGTTAATTTGAGCTACTCTGAAGTTAGGTAACTGGTTCAAGAGAACATTGGTCTCTTCAGCAATTGTGAATAAATAATAAGCATACCAAGAGATTTTCAAATAATAAGGAAGGAGACTGATTCCAAAAATTTGAATATCTTTTTTTTCTTCGGAGGAAATCTTGGCTTTGTAATTACTTACCCCCCTGAGATATTCAGCTCTGATCTTATAATTGTTCTTGATAATACTGGGAACTGAGTACGGATCTTTGATAGTGACCAGAGTAAGAATTAACTTAGAAAGAGTCTTTTTTACTTTTTGGTATTCAATGATATCCAAATTTTTCTTGAGTAAATCGAAAATCTTTCTGAGCATTGGAACCACCATAAAGACGTGGTTGTCCAGGAAAGACAGGATAGAGTTAAAAATATTCCTCCTAATTTTGACCTCCATCAAAATTTTCTTATTGACTGGTTGATCCCAGCTATTAAGGAAACGGAGGATCTTGTGCTTATTGGACCTCCTTTCAATCTTCTTCTCTACGTAGTGAATGCTCTTTTCAAACTTTAGGTCTTTTGTCTGTTTTAACTCAAATAAAGATTTGATTAGCTCAAAGTTGTTCAGATAATTTAATATAAGGTTTATGTCCAACTTTAACTGCTCAATCTCTTCGTTAATTCTGACACGATCACAATTTACAACTCCTCCGAAGTAATCCCACCCGAAGACCTTGTCTATTTCTTGTGATATACTTTCGATGGGAGTTAGCAATTCTTCACAAAGCTTAAAAGCATATTCTATGTGAGGTCCATTATTGATTTGTTTTGTATTAGAGGTATATCTCCTGATTATTTCCACAACACAATTTTCTTTGGATGTATAGATTAATTCATAGACTAATTTATCCATTGGAGAAAGATTTGAGCTAACTATTGTGACGAATTGTCTATGACTCTTTGAGATGTCTTTATTTTCTAAGATCTCAAAAATTTTTGACTGGAGTATCTTGTGGATGTAAACTAGTTTAAAGCTTAGAGAATTCATTCCAAGCTTTTTTCCAAACTCAAATAAAATGCTTTTGTGTCCCTTATTAGTAATCTTATTAATGAATTCCTGAATATTAATGGGATTAAACCCCCTCTCAATTAATTCTTGAAGATCCTTTCCTTTGAACAAAAGCTTGAAATGATTTTCTTCTAATTCATCTCCAATGTGGTCAAAGAGCTGTTTTGTGGCTTCATAGACTAATTTATGGAAACCTTTATTGGATATAATTATATCAGGGATATTTTGATAGATCTTAATTTCATTAGACTTGTCAATATTTAACCCAGAATTGAAGTTTAATATAACTTCTTTTAAGTAATATGAAAGAATATGTGGATCTATTGGAAGCCTGAATTTTATGATAAACCCAGTGATAAAGTTAAAGATCCCAAGCTCATTATTGAGCTGATACAAATTATGTCTCATGAGCAATAAATACTCCCTAACCTTATTTTTGGAGATAAACCCCTGAAAAACACGGTTTAAAGCGAACTGGACTCCATAAAAAACGGTAACAAAGTAAAGTTCATTTCTGGTATTGACAAATTTGGAATGGAGAGGGTTTCGAGTAATTTCATTAAAATTGGATGCTTTCTTATATGAAATTTCACTGACTATTCCTACACAAAAAGAGAGAACGTCAGAGTAGGACAAATCCAAGTGATTTAAAATCCGTTTATTAGTTTCGAAAATGCACTCGTTGAAAGAAAGATAGATACTTATTGGACCACTCTTATCGAGTTTGGAAATCAGATCTTGAATATCAACTCCATTTTCAGCCATCTTGATGTTTTGAAGCTTATGCATGAAACTTGGAATCTTCTCCACAAGCTTAATATTAATACCCAGAATTGATTGAGTCAATCTTTCGATCACTTCATCCACAAAGGACTCAGAGTCAACCTCTATATTCAGTCCCCTAGCTTGAATTTCGTGATTTAGCGAAACCTTGAGCTTTTTCAAAGTTCCTTTTCCGGGAGTATTAACTGTTAAATTGATTCTATTTCTACCGTCTCCTGGCCAAATGTTTAAAAAGGGTTTTAAAAGCTCTATTGGATAACCGTGACTAAATAGTAATTTCTTTATACGTTCTTCACCCGTTTCCCTAGTCCAGCAGGAAATTAGTTCTCCAATGAGATCAATTAGGCCAAATCCAGAACTTGGTTCTTTGATATCTTTCTCAGCAACAATTCGATCAATGTATGGTTTGAACTCTTTGATTATAGTGTAAAAGTTTGAAAAGTACTTCATATTTCTAAACAACTCTGCCCACTTTTCGGATAGCCTCTTACTGTTCTCATCCAAATAAATCTCCCTTAGGATCTCAAGATCATGATCAAAAATATGTTCGTAATTGAGGAATGAGACAAGTCTCTTGAGAGCCTGAGGCCACTCGTGAGATAGTAATGTTGAAACTATTGATTGAATTAATAACTTTTCACAGGACAAGTAACCTATCTCATCCACTTCAATACAGATACTCATACAAATTTGATAATAGTGATCTAGTCTTTTTGATTCTTCTGTAATTATATTTAATACTGATGAAAAACAATGAATATGATCAAAGTTGTTTAGTAAACTAGATAGTTGTAGATTTGAATACCCATAAGACAGAAAAATAGCTCCAATGTGTTCTTGTCTTGGAGAAAGTATCATTTTCCCGAGTCTTCCCACATGAATAATCTCACTATTTAAGATCCTGACAGATTTTAGAAGATGATTGTTGAATAATTTAAGGATGTTTTCAGGATAACCCTCTCTTTCAGACAAAATTCTATTAATATCCTCGATACTATCTTCCTTTAGTTCGGACTTTGAATTTTTAAGAGATCTATAAAAGTGAGCTCTTGGAGTAAGTCCTAGATCCAAATTGTTACTCGTAGATAAAGCTGTAAAACCAGTTGTTTTGATAGGATCTTCTGATTCTAGCATTTTGGTGATCAAATCTGCGATTTCTGCCATTGCTTTGGTTTTATCTGCATCTATGAATGTTGCAGAGTTCATTGGGGAAACTTCAGTTAGGATTTTGATAAGCTTGTCTTTGGAAATGCTCATTTTGGTCCAGTCAAAATGTTCTAAAAGACTCTCAGTAATATGCTGGACCTCAATATTGCCAATTACGATCCCCAGACTCAAAAAAGTTTCATGTATAAAAAATTTGAGAAAGTCGTACATTAATTCATTTCTATGTTTTTTATTCCCACTAACATTCGAAAGAACGTTAAAGGCTACAATGAAAGGGACGTATTCATGATTATAATTTCTGGAATCCAAGTAACCTATAGCCTTTTTCATTTCTTTGGTGTTACTTTTAACGATATCCACCACATTTGTCTTTATTATTTTGTAGAAACTGTCTCCTTTAAATTGATAGAATTTTTCAGCAATCAAAGCTAGATCGTTAATTTTGAACCTTTCAGAAATACCTCGTGCAGAACTCTTTGCCAATATACCCTCCGTGAAATAATTTATCAGAGCTTGAATATCATCTCCCAACTTGATTTTTGGTTCTGTAGGAGGTAAAGAAACAGGACACAAGTTGATAGATTGGTTGAAGATGAGCAAAAGTTTGCTTGAATGTTTGAGATTTGTCCTTAGGTCTAGGATTTCCGTAATTTGATTTCCCTTAATTACATTCCATATCCAAGAATCCCCTATTCCACGGCTAATGCTTGATAAAAAGATATAAGGATTCTTTTCCAAAATAGACAAAATCTGATTCACAGTTAAGTTAAGTCTTTTATTTTTCTCGTATTCCTTCTCCAATGCAAATTGAACAAGCTTCTCTGCGAAAACCAAAGGATCAATGTTAGAGCTAATCATTGTGTTTCTAATTAGCAAGGCTGTTAATATAATTACACAATTAGGGTACTGTTCCAACAGTTTCAAATGGATCTCCAAATAGTTTTTAATGAACTGAAATGCTTTAGAAAAGTCAAGAAGAGGACCTACAGCATATTTTACCTCAGAAATATCTGGAAGCAAAACACCAAATGTACTTTCTTCCCAAAACTTAGGAAAGGAGGTGTCGATTACCCGACTCAACCTATAGGAAGGAAGAACCTGAACAATCTTTTCGTACTCACCAGTAGATTCATCGTAATTATTAATGAAGGACTGAATCTGCATACAAACCTTGTCAAAGTCAACGATTTTAGGAATTTCAAGACCCTCAACTTGGGAAGAACTCAAGTATAACTTTTCCAAAGCATTCTTTGAAGTTTCAATACACTCAGGACCCAATAACCCAAGAATGCTTACTGATTTCAGAAATATACCATCTTTCTCAACGTTTATTGGGTTCAGTAGCTCCTCCTCCAAAATTGAGACAAAGGCTCCACTAACCCCTTGTTCCACAAGCCAGGATTCTCTTCTGAAAAGTAAACTACCCATTTTCTTACAAACATTATAAATACTAGCAGAATAAACATCCTTTTTGGGTCTATTGTAAAAAAAGAAGCTTCTAAATGATCGAATACAGGCCAAAAAATCAAAAAGATCTCCCTCCTTTGCATTCAATAGCCCATATTTCTCATTTAACTCATTGATTAGATTGTTTTTAACCGGTTGACGCAGTAAATCCTCAGTCAAAAGTGGAATCAGTCTCTCAAGAGCATTTGGGAATCTGTAATTTGGTTGGAAGATGTATTCCTGAGATTCACTGATTAGTCTTTCCGAGTTGATACTTGGGGCAAGCTGTCTAACGAACATTTCGAGATGAGGAAGATCATTAAACTTTTTTGGGTATTCTGAAGCTTCACTATGGCCTAGAATGCCTTCTCTTGCCTGCCTCGAGTTTTGAATTATATAGCCATAAGAGTTTAGGAGTTCCTCAACTCTTTCAAAGCTGATGCCTCCAGAACTACTACTTCCTTCCTTCGTATCCACAACGTCAAATGAAGGCTTAATGCAAGTCAAATATAAGATATCATTATCTTTGAGAGGAATATCAGTAAAGATAATGTTTATATTGTTCTCAGTTAACTTAATTTCTTTGCCATTTTTAGTAAAGAGACTCTCAGGTTTTATGTGATTTCCAAAGCTTTTTTTGAGTAAACTCCAAACTTTGTTAGAAGTCATCACAGCTTGGAATCTAATAGTCTTGCTAACGTCAGGAGTGTCCTTTAAGATAATTAGTAGAGAAACCCATTCTTTTTTGACTAATTTCTTGCTATTTAAAAGTACAAGAGAATTCTGAACGAGTTTATCAACGGAGTTGAATGTTTTGATCCGTGGGGAAATGTTAACATAATGTCCTTTGCTGTTCTTTGTTTCATTTTTGTCTGTAAAATACTTTTCATGAACCAGAATATCGTACAAATCAATGTTGTCCTCTAAAATCATGTTCAATACGTGGAATAGTCCATATTTATGTTCCGAATCATTTTGGAAATTGTGAGGAATTGATGTGATTTTCGCTATATAAGATAGTTTCTGGGCCTTGGAGACTATATTTACCATCTTAGAAGGCTCTACTATTAGATTTACCAGGATTTTGTCATGGTCCCTGATTCCAAAGTCGGAAATAAGTGAGTTATACTTTTCAGGGGTGTTTTGAATAATGTTTTGGACACGATCCAGAACCAAGGCATTAGTCTTTTGGCTATCTCCAAGTATTTCAATAGAAGTCACCTCAAACTTCTCAACTCCAAATTCGTCTCTATGATTAAAAATTACATCCATTATAGCAGCTTTAATCTCAGTAAACAAGTTCTTCGAGACTTCATTTGACGAAATTTGTATTTCTTTACTTAGAAAGTTCTCCTTTAGATTATCTTTGTCATCTATTGAAGGGATAATCTCCAATACTGAGGGATTCCTCCAAATAAGCTTCAAATTAAGTAATGAAATGTTTTTCAACATTGTTACCAGTTCTACCTTGCTTGAAGTTCCAATGCCATGTTTAGAAATATTTTTATCCAAGTCTTCTGACTGAGGATCCAACATCTTTCCGTTTGAAAGCAGTAAAAACTTAATAATTCTGTCCTTGAGCTCCTCCTTTTTATACAGTTCCTCAAGAAATTTTCTGAAAGGTGCATCTTTAATACTAAAGTGGAAACTTCCTTCTTTCCTTGTGTTTGTGTCCTTCCAAGAAACTTGCATGTCAAAGACTTCAGGTTCCAAGTCGTTTACGATTAGGTTAAGAATATCCCCATCATTTAGTCCAAGAATTTCAGCTGAAATGTCCATTTCATTTTCTTGGTCCGAAAATACGAGTGCTCGAGATTCTGTCTGAAAACCTTTAAAAGCTTCCTTTGTGGGGTCGAAGAGTCCTCTGTTGACTAGAATAGGTATTATTGAGATTATTGGTACATTTTTGAAGCCAATGCTCACTTTTGTTGAGATACCTACAGGGTGAGTGCGAGTAATTCGAAGTTCAATTGTATCCTTCTGAGTCTCTAAGCTATAGTCGGTGTTTTGGTGAATTAAGTTGACAAGTTTCCTATAGGACTTCTTTCTCGGATAGTTTTCAAAAAGAGTTCCCCATTCATCGCAAATTAAGTCGGTGCTTGTGTCTATAGGAACCTGGAACTTGTCAAACATCTCATTGACTTTCTTAATACAATCATTCTTATCTAGAACCTCCTGGTCGGCAAAAAGTTTGAGGATGTTTTCTTTTAAACCTGGGTGGTTTTGGAATGGTAAGTAATAACCAGAATAGTCTCCAAGCCAGTTAATAAAGTCGAAATCCAGCTTTTTAGTGTCACCATCAAGCTGGTTCCCAATAAAACCAGTAATTATCGCACTTTCCTTGAATGGAATATTATTCTCTGTGAGTTTTGATATCAATTGACCATAATTAAAACCATATATAGGATTCAGAGACGAGATGATCTTTGAAGCTCTATCTTTTCCAATCTTAGGATGCTTCTCCAAAATAAAAGTAAGGAGTTTCCTGTATGCTGACGAGGGATGGAGAGCTAAAGGTTTGTCTACATATTCAAGTACTTTAATGGAAAATGTTTCAGAAAGAGATTCTAGATCATCCTTTGGAATAAATTCAGTCAGATTTGAGTATCTTTCGACACACTCAATAAAGCTCTTGGAGAGAATTGCTTTGTCCTCAATTTCTTTAATGTATTGAATATTTGAGAATATCACTTCCATACATTTCTGAGGTAGAGTATTACCTGTCATATCATAGTAAGTTACACTGATTGCGTATTTATTGATCTCTGAGTGGATGTAGCTGTAATCTCTGGCTAGATAGATTCCAATTAAGCTGCAAAATAAAATTGGATCAGACTTAAGGAGAGAATACCTGTAATTACTCCAGTTGACCAAAACAAACTCATCCACACAGTTTATAAAGTTGAACATATTGTTAGAAACATTGCTGGAATCCTTGGCTACCATATAGAAGGGAGATCCGAAGTACTTGACAATATTGGAGCTTTTAATTCTAACATCTATATTCTCGGAAGAGCCACTGCAAATATACTTATTAGTGAACATAAGCTGTTCCTGAGTGTTTAATCGATTGTTATAACTTCCAGAAATTCCCATCACTGAGAGAACATCACTAAAGGGAGTTATTATAACCGCTCCTTTTTGAATATCCTCATATCTCGCCATTATGGTTTCCTGGGATAGAAATGTAAGAGTATTTCTTAGGAAAGCCTTCAATCCAACAATTGAAAAGGAGACAGCGTTCATTAGGTATCCTCTTGGAACATCTCCAGCGAAGTAGAGCTGTAGAGTAGCATCAAAGATTTCCTTTGTTCCCATAATGTTTTTTTGAGTTCCTTTGGAGTCTTCTCCCGTGCTGAAAGTCTTAAAGGAGACCATAGTTGGTTGGGTTGTTGGGATAAACTCTCTGAAAGGGTTAATCCTAGAGAACATCTGGTAAATAAGACTCTTATCATTGCAAATCAAACTGATGTATTCTTGGCTTATTGGACTGGGATTTATGAGTCTGATAAAGGGGAACTCCGGATTGTACTGGTATCCTTGGCTTAGGAATGGCTCATGACTATTAAGTATTTCAAGGTGTCTCCTACACTCATTAATTTCAAATCCATCATTCATTGTCTGTAAAAGAGAATAAGTTACACTTCTGATAAAAGCTGAAGAATAAATAGCCTTTTCTGAGGAGCTTATATCCGGGAAGAAGTTAGTATTTGTATTTTGGGAAAGCCAAATCAAAGCTAGTGAAACATAAGATGCAGTGTTAATATCAAAAAGTTCCACCAAGTCCTTACTTACACCTCTGTAAATAAAATAACATGTTCCAAAGGCAACGGAAATTTCCAGCTTCAGCTTTCTATCTAAGAGGGACTCGATGCAGCTAAACAATTTAAATCTGGAAAGTCTGAGCATGGAGTTCTTTTTTACACCAAAATTCATTAGAGAACTCTCAATCTGTGTTTTTAGAGTTTTCCTGGAATCTCCCAGTTCGGGAATTTGAGTTAGCTCATTCTTTTTCTCAGGGAGGTTCAGACCTCTGTATAGGAAGAATAGTTTGCAAAGGAGCTCAGACCTTTGCATTGGAATTAAATACAGCTTGAGAAGAAGGTCACTCCCAAACTGACACTCAGTAAAGGAATATTCTTCAAGTTGGTTATGGATCTTTAAAGAGCTTATATCCAAAGCATCGTTTTTGCTCCTAGAATTATTGCTCATCATCTCAGAATTTATAAATTCATCACTTCTTTCCATTCTATAAATTTCCTTGATCTTTATTTGGCGGATTGAGTCAAAAATGTAAATGATTTCTGGCTCTAAACTCAACTTTCTAAAGCTTTTTCCAGTTAAATGGGAAATGCTAACTCCAAGCTGCTCTTGGATGGACAGATCAAAGGCTAAGAGGTCAAACATATGGCTCAAAAATTGAGGGTTTCTCCCAAATAAGAGTCCAATGTTATAACAAATCCGTAAAGCAGTGGATCTGTGGAAAGTTCTAACCTTCTTGTTATCTTGATCCAAAAGGTTCTCTACATTCATCTCCACAGATTCAACACAAGTCTCAACTGAAAAGTTCTTATTGTTACAAAGGAATGATTGGATTGCACTCACAATTTCAGAGGGTACTTGCAAACTTTGCAATACATCAACTACCTTGGAATTGCAATTCATAGGACAACCAAACTTTTTTCCGGAAGAAGGATAAGAATTTCGAATTTTGATCATCATTGAAATAGCACTTTTAGAGTCCAGAATATCTCCCATTACCTCCTGCTCAGATTTAGGTCCCAAAATCTTACCATGTTCTTTATTTAGTATATTAATGTACTTCTCCTCCTTTGACCTAATCCAAACCGAGATTTCCTGGATACAAGTTTTACTTATCTCATTCAAATCTCCAAAAGAGCAGGAAGGAAATTTTGGAAGGGTATAACCCAGTTGATTGTGCTTTAAACATGACGCTACTAGACCAAATATTTCTTCAGCAGGGTTAGCCTCTAGCAAATTCAAATGTATCACAAAAGTAAGAAAAAATGACAGAATGCACCACTTTGATAGTGGGAGCATCATGTCTGAGATTTAATTTGCAAATTATCCAATATATTTTGAGATAAACATTTAATCCTTTTAAATTGATTTTCTCTAGTTTCGGACCAATTACATGCAATTTGCGACTAAGATCTAGGCGGGCTTCTGTTACAAATCTTTAAAAGCCCTAAAATGGTGGGATTTTGGTTAAATAATGAAAGAAAATCGAGTAGATTCATCAATTAAAAAACTAAGTTATTCTAGCTAGATATATTTATTTAGTACCTAAGAAAGCTAACCCAACTTTAAGTTGGCGATCTTATTCTTTCTTGAGGATTGAAAGCTATTGCTAATGGGCATTGGACCGCTCCTAGCTGAGCTGAAATCATCTAGTTCAACCACTTTAGCTTGTCTTCCCAGAGCTTTTTTTTCTGTATCTTGCTTCAAAGATTCGTTGGTGTTGTATAATGCGTTGGTAAAGTCATCAGGGTTTCTTAGTGCTGGGTATTTTAGATCCTCAAAAATCTCCATAGAATCTGAAGCAGAGAATGCTGCTCCCCATAATTCACTTCCAGAAGATCCGTAGTGTTTTGCGTGTAAGTTAAGTGATTCATTCATTGTATTTAAATCCGAGAAATCGTCTTCATCATATGAGCTAATCCCTCGCTGTTGGCCCTGATCAAAGTTTTCTAGTAGGTAAGGCTGGACTATATACTCTCTAGAGATGTGATCTTTGCCTCCTCTCATGACTACCGTCATAGACGGAGAACTGACAACCTTGATGCACTTTGTGCACCTGTCTTCAGCTAGATCGAATTTGAAAAGTATGGGAATCATTCTGTCTCCTTTTGAAATTTCAACTCTACTCTTGATTGACCTGAGAATGGCTCCTTCTGATATATTTTTCTCACTTTTCTGTTTAACCTGCTTTTGACTTGTTTCATCGAAGAGCTCCTTTCCTGTCTCGCATACGAAAGTCCAACTCCAAATAGAGTTGTTCTTCAAACGAATTACTGAATGCCACCAACCTGATTGAATCTCAACAACATGGGATTTTAATTCTGTAAGGTCAACAAGCCTGGGAGTGAAAAAGTTCTTGTGTATTGTCTTTTCTAAATACTCATTCCAAACCGGTACTTGCCCCCACTGGTATACTTCTCCATTTATTGTGAGAGCTAGGGCAAAGTTATATCCAAGAGATATTTGAGAGACTCTTGAAATATTTGAAAGGACTTTGGGCCTTTTGGTACTATAGACCCCCTTCCCAAGTCCAAGAATTCCATTTTGAGCAACTCCAAAGACTACGACAACTCCATTTATTCCAATCATAAACGTGGTTCCCAGTCCACAGCTAAGTGAGTTAATTCTACCCAGCTTTTTTATAGCTGGGCTCCTAAGTTGCATTGGGATATACAACGAATCGTGAACATCTTCTAAGCCTAAATCATCTCCTCTACCCCAAACCAGAACCTCATTCTCAACTGTTACTGCTACACAATGGAATGCTCCTGCTTTTGCCAATGTAATTTTTGTCTGCTTCCAATCCGCAGGTAAAGAAATTAAAGTTGGAGATGATATTTGATACTCTGTTGCATCACATCCACATTGACCAAACTCATTCGCTCCCCAACAATAAACTGATCCTACTTCGCTTAAGGCTAAGCTGTGATCTACTCCACATGAAATACTTTTAATCTTATTTTGGATTTGAAGGCTTTCTGCTGGCTTGATTAAAGCTCTTCCAAGAAGCTCGCTACCAGGCTTTCCAAGCCCTAATTGGGACTTGTCGTTCATTCCAAAAGAGTATAGTTTTCCTTCACAAGTTAAGACAAGTGTATGGAACCCCCCAACCCCAACATCCTGGATTGAGTTTCCTGATCTAAGTAAACCTGTTACTGATTCTATCCATCCTGCAGGGTACTCTCTGCTAGTATCTACCTCCACTACCACCTGAATAATTTGAAGCCCTTTCGGAGCTTTATCCGCCTTGGAACCCAAAACAACTCTATTTTTATTTCTTCTCTCCAAGTCCCATTGCAGCAACATCTGACATTCATTTTGAGTTATAAAGTCTGTTCTCACCTTTTCTGCCATTAACAATACGTACAGCTTTTCCTCTCGAATGATCTGTCTGACTCTATCCCCTCTCCACCAACTTTGGATGCACTTAATAGATTTGAGCATGTTCTTCCAGTATAACCTGGTCAAAGCTGAGTGTAAACGTGGTTGGAGAATATCTGCAACCCAGAACAGTCTATCAAGGTGAGCCAAGATCCAGTATCTTTTAATTAAGCATTGAATTTTCATTACGTATTCGCTTTTCCAAAGCTTGATTCTGATCTTCTCAAAGAAGTGAGAATGACGGATTGTCTTTCTGACGTAATATCCTCTCCATACACTCTGAATCTTTCTTGCTGGTGTTGCTATACGAATATAGTGAATCATGATTTGTCTCAAATAATAATATCTCCATGCTCTTTGAATTTTCATGGCCTTTGCTTGTTTTATGGAGTAAATTTTCAATAGAATGATCAATCTTTTCTTTTTGTAGTGGATCCAAGCATTCTGGAGCTTTTTTGCTGCTGCCTCTGACTTAATTTTATGAAGAATATCCAAAAAGGTATTCTTTGCTCTCAAAACACCTACCAAAAGCTGAACAAAACTTACAAACTTCTTACATGCAGCTTTCTTTCTTAAAGTTTCCCCTATCTCCTTTCTGACTCTGTGACCTCTGTATATCCTTTGGATAGTTATTATCGATCTATTATAGTTTCTCATAGCATTTGGAATGTTCATTAGTAGTGAAACACCAACAAGGTAGTTTAACAATCTTTTCTTAGTTACTCCTTCTTTGTTCAAGATATACATTCTCACCAAACTTTGACATCTAATCAGGGATGCTGAAAAGTCCATTAACTGTTTTCTAAGCTTCGAAAGTCTGTATATCTCTCTCAAAGTTTCTGCCAAAGGAGCTAGGCTTTTTGTTACAGATCTAAAGAATCTTTCTACTGCAATCCAACCATCCTTCTTGATAAAGATCTTTGTATTACCAATTTGCCATTCCGATTCAGGAATTTTCATGGTGTTCATTGCTTGTCTACACTGTTGTTTCAAGTCAGATCCTGAAGATATGGTTTGTCCCATCAATTTCATAATCATAGAATTCTCCTTCATAAAGTTCTCAAAAGTCTCTCTGTATGCATATCCTTTTTGAACCAGTAAGATTGCTTCCATAATTGATAGACTTTGAAGTTGATCAACCACCATATCAGCTTCAATTAAATTCGGTACCTTCTTTTCATTTGCCTTGACACATCTAATAAACTGAGCGTTAGTAGCCTTTAGCGTATCGAGTAAATGTCCAATTGAAACTCTAAAAATACTTGCAAGAAACTTTCCCTTGAGTTTATTGGAGTTAAGAATTTCTACCTTCTCAAAACAACCCTTAATTATTGAATTCCTTGACTCTTTGAAAAGCTTGATGATTTCGGGTCTAATTCTATGTTTGTTTTTAAAAACAAACTCTTTGGTAGTGTACTCTACGGTGGTTGCCGTATGTTCAATGATGAATTTATCTGGTACATTTCCTTTTGGAAGCTTATATCCACTCTTTTTTCCACAATTCTTATGAGCACTATTAGTAAAGCTTTCATAAGTACCATTAGATACCAAACAAGATTCTTCAAGTAAATCAAAGATACCTCCTTTACCATCAAATAGTTGAACGAGTGGAGAGTTATCTTCATATGTAATGTTGTCATGGGAAATTGACTCCTTTTCATATTCTTGTAATTCTGCCTGGAATACTGAGGAAATGAAGAATTGCTGAAGCTTTTCATTTGCAAAGTTAATTAGAAACTGCTCAAAGCCATTAATCTTAAAAACTTCAAAACCGTAAATGTCTAAAATTCCAATCCATTGTTTCTTACTATCATCAAACTCAATAGCCTTGTTGACCAGATCTATCAAGTACTCAAAACATCTAAGATAGACTTCTTTTCCACAACTCTCTATTTGCTCTAGTGCCTTGGCCTTGTTCAATGCTGAGACAACAACATTCCCCCTGATCTCAATACTACTTGTAAGCAGGAGCTCCTCGAACTCCTTAGAGTTGACTCCCCACAGCTCTGAGACATCCGATAATATGTCTTGACTTTCAATACAAGCAGCATCTTCGATTCCTCTGGACTCATGTTCACCAAGTTCAAAGTTTCCCATTAGTAATATAGCAGAAAATAGAGAGATGAGTTGATCTATTGCTTCTTGATTGGCTAAGATTCTTTCTAGTTGAGGAAATACACAGTTTTTAAATTCTTTAACATCATCAATGTTCTGAACATCATAGCAATTAGATACATTCAAATACTTATACCAGTCCAGTTCACGTAACTTGTACTTAGAAATATCAGCCTGAGAACTATAGGATTTAATGATCTGGTAGAAGATGTGGTAGGATCTCTCATTTTCAATTTGGTGTCCTATTCTGCTGAGCTCCAGCATATAACTTGAAATTGCACCTCCAACAATACCATTAGATTTTTCTAGAGATAACTTGATGAACCTACCAAATCTACTGGAGTTATTATTCCTAAGTGTTTTAGCATTTCCCAAAGCTTCCAATAGTGGATTTGCACCTAAAATTACATCCTGGACCTTATTATCAGACCCCATTCCTGAAGAAGCAAAGTAATTCATGAGCTGTCTTGCGGTTTCCGTCTTCCCTGCTCCAGATTCTCCAGATACAATGCATGACTGATTGATTTTCTGAGTATCCAGAAGCTGCATTGATCTCTGAGCAACAGCAAAAGTGTGAGGAGGAAGGTCACTTGGAAAACCCATAGAATAGTCTGCTCCTTTATAGAGCCTGATTTTTTCTGGACCGTAGAGTCCCTCAATCATTTTGAAAGGATTCACAGCAACAAGCAACCTCCCAGCATAGGAGTAGATTAAGTCCATGCTGAATCTCTTGTTTATAACATCCAATACAGAGGCTTCACTAACGTGAGGTAATTTAGTCAAGTCGTTGATTTGCATAGCATCAATTCCAACATTATAGTTAAAACACATATTAAAATCAACATCCACTTCCCCCTCATCTTCAATACTAACATGTATACTCTTTTCTCCAAAGCTTTTGATTATACCTACTTTATAATTATGGTTTATACCATCTTCCGGACGTTTAACCCAAATTGGAGTATCAATGAGAAGTTCATCAGTTCCTACCATGGAGTACCTCCTTTTGAGCTCCATTTCCTTTGGAGCTGCTTTTTTGGTGAACATTTTTAAAACTTTCAGATCTTTTCCTCAGAATTCCCGATTTATCTTGAATACAGGGCGACTATAAAATCTAAGTATTGTCCGCCTCTTGTTAAAACTAACTAATAATTTTCTGAACATACAGGAAATTAAATTCCTGTTGAATTGATTAAAAAGAGATGATCATGAAGTATTTTTTTTTTTTTCATGAAATTTAATCACTTTTGACTATTTTCCAGTGTGTGCATAAGCACATCGTTGGCGCCAAAAAGAAAATATTCACTATAGTTAATGGAAAAAAGTCGAACTTTAAAATTAGGAAATTTTGAATAAATTTTGGGTTCTGTTTATCAGAGCTGTTAGTTTTGATAGACTTTATTGATGAATGAAATAATTTTTATTTAGTGTTTAAATAGCATTGTATCTGACTAGAGTCAGAAGAGCAAACTTATTTTTACTGGATAGCCGAATAAACAAATCAAACAAGGTTAAGGAGTTTATATAACTGTTTCTAATTTGTATTTCTAAATTATGCACCTATTTATGGACATTTTTAGAGGAAAGGGCAAAATATTATTTTTTTCAAATTTTGTTTGAGGACCACCAAATCAATACATAATAGAGCGTTATGCTTATTCGTCTTTAATATCCAATTCCGAATACTCTTCTTCAGCAATATTATCATACTCCTCTTCATCATGATAATCTTCGTACTTCTCATTTCTATTCAAATTAAGGTTTGAGTTGCCATTTTTAACAAAGTTTGTTGGATGTTCAAATAAAACTCCTTCTTGTGCAGCAGTATTGCTACCTCTATACATTTGCTGAATTCCACCGGAATAGACCAACTCAGGTGGTACAATGGTCTTAAATACTTGGTTACAGTTTGGACAAACTTGCATGTCTTCTTCTTTGTCGGAAAGACAAGCTCCACATGCTCTTCTATTAATAATCCAGTCAAAATCATTATCTTCTTCTAAATCTTGAAGCGAAACGTCATTTCCAATGTAGACACCATCGACAAAAATTTGAGGTAGTAAAACGGTCCCATCTGATTCCAATGGGTCCATTTTTAAAAGTCCTTCATTTTTTAAACTATCAAATATTTCGGAATCACCCAAATCTATTTAATAAGCGGTGTAATGCATTAATGCTGGTTACAAATAAATCTCGCCAAGTTTCAAGAACATATTTTTGGCTTACATTCTCTTAACTTGATGAGCTTTAGTCAACTTACTTGCAGCTATTGAGAAATCCCTGTTAGCATCAATCTGATAGTATACAACTCCTTTCACATCAAGGAATTGCTTTGCTCTTAAGGACCCGTAAAAGTGTCTTCTTACACCACTCAAAGAAGTGTGAATCAATACAACCTACAAGAGCAGGAAAAATTAGTTATTGTGTGTAACCTCTAAATGCAGGCTATAATTTACAACAAATTTTTGCACAATTTTTTTTTGCATCTTTTTGAATGACTTACCTCAGCAGGTGTAGCTTGTACTTCTGATCCTATTCCCTTTTCGTACATCTTAGATAACCGTATAAATGAATCTTATTCGAGGTAAAGACAGAATACAGCAGACTTTGAATTTGCTCTCTTTGTTCTGACCTTCAAATTCTGCAATTATCTAAAATTCCAATTTATAGATAATTTTACATTAATATCTTTTTACTTGTAAATAGACTTATTTTCATGTCAAAATAATGTACCGCCAAACAATACCGCCAAATGTTGGAGTTTCTTATTGTAAAAGCCAATCTCATTTAATACCTAAAAGACAAGGGAAAAAAGCTTTGAGAAAAATAAAAAATGGGGTTTTGAGTGTGTTTTGTGTTGTCGGATTAAAAGTGATTCTTTAGATACTTTTTTGTTTGTTTTTAAACTTCTAACTCGTATTGATATTTAGGAATAGTTTCTCTAGAAGAATGAACATTTCGGCGGTAAAATAGTTGTATAAAAAATTAACTAGAATATTAAAAAGAACAAAACATGGGGAAGTTCTTTACAGTTAATAAACCTGATGTGAATCTACTTGATATCCCTGCTGGATCTGAGAAGTAAGTTTAAAGTGTTCTAATATTGTTTAGTTGTATAATTTACTGACCAATTTCAGAGTACAGTGGAAGGTGGAGTCAAGAGTTCCTTGTTGTGGTAGTTTTATGATAATGCTTGAAGATCATACACTTGGAAATTTAATTACAACGTAAGTTCAGTGGTTTTAATTCGTGAAGTTTAACTGGTAGCATTTTTCTTCGACAATGTTCTCTCTATTTAGGCAATTGTTACGTGATCCAAATGTTATATTTGCAGGATACAAAGTACCTCACCCACTTGAACCTCTCGTTCAGATCAGAGTACAAACGAGAGAAAACACTACTCCGTTTGTTGCAATTCAAAATGCTATTCAATCGATCCAGATGGAGTCACAGGTAATATTGAATTCATTTAAAGATTCAATGAGAAACTATCCTATATACAAGTAGAGAATAATTGAATTAGACTATGGTCATTATTTAATTTATAATTTGTCTTGCTGATTACTCCTTTGTTTCATACTTATATTCAGATAAATAACTAACAAATAACTAGCAGCAGTTCGATGTTGATTGTTTCTGGTTGCTGCCTTTGGAAAGTTGGACCCCCACTGAAGTATTATTAGTAAAGCATCCTAGAGTAGTTTTTAGATGAGAAAATAAAGTTAGAACAATTAATCGTTCAGTTCTTGATAAACTTACCATTCATTTCCAAATTTGTTGAGTTATCTTTCATCTTTTGGTTATATACTTCCTGCAATAAATGCTCAAAAATATGCTTAACATTGCATCTGGTGACTGCAGATGCCTCCGAAAAGAATAAGTTGTTCTCTTGGGCAAAGTTTGCAGCTATATCAAATGGAACTTCTCTTTTACTTGGGTCCTTCTCGACTAAATCCAATTTATTCCCTACAAGCATCACAACAATATCAGGTTCAGAATTCTGCTTAATATCCTCCAACCACTTTGAAGCATTTAAGAAACTTGATTTACGAGTTATATCATATACCAATAATGCACCCACAGATCGGCGATAGTGTGCCCTTGTGATTGCTCTATATCGTTCCTGCCCTGCTGTATCCCATATCTGAGCTTTCACTGTACCTCCAATTGAAAGGGGTACTGTCCTTGTGGCAAATTCAACTCCTATTGTTGGCTGTGGAGTTTTTGGAAGAGCATCTCTTGTATATCGTGATAGTAAATGAGTTTTTCCAACTGTCGCATCTCCTACTAATATGATTTTATAAAGATGGTCATACTCATCTGGTGAAGAACTCATTGAGTGTTTTTTAATCTACATAAACTTCTGAATTTACAACTAATTATGGTCAATTAATAGCCATCAATTTGTTTTTAAACCTAATTTAAAGTTTAGAATTGAATCTCACGAATTGGCGCCAAACTGCGAAATAACCCTTTTTCAATATATAATTCATTCTTTTTTACTAGTGGAAAATACTATAAAACACAAGAATTGACAAATAAATATTAAAAATAAGTCATAATCTAAAAGTAGATAACTCACTGACATTTTGGCCATTATTGAGATTATCTGATTTGAACAAACTTCTACTAATGAAATGGTTTTCGTGAATTTACTTTTTCTAACTTCAAATGCACTATATTTCCTTAAAATCCACCACCGTAATTAATCTTAGCT
Organism: Cryptosporidium sp. chipmunk genotype I; assembly: GCF_004936735.1. Lineage (NCBI taxonomy): Eukaryota > Apicomplexa > Conoidasida > Eucoccidiorida > Cryptosporidiidae > Cryptosporidium > Cryptosporidium sp. chipmunk genotype I. The sequence goes on from NW_027125614.1 coordinate 839,307, forward strand.
TGTGAAAAGTCCATTTCTGGATGAGCTGCCTTAAACTTTTCAAGAAGCTCGTGTTGTCTCAAGTTATCGCTTGTAGGCAACCCCATTGCTTTTTGCCTCTGATCAAACATCATCTTCTCTACTGTAGCTCTGGTTTCTGGGTCTAAATCTGAAAGTTTTGAATTCTCTGGTACGATTTTGGTAGTATCTATTTCAGGATCTCCCTTTATGACACACGACCACCAATTAATGTTTTCTTGCTTCTCTAATACTATTTGAATAGTTTTCCCATCTATAATAGACCATAAGCACTCATCTGGCTTAACTTTTGAGTTTAGTTCACCATCTATAATTACTTCTCCCTTCACTGTTACTTTAAGTTTATTGCTTCCAATATTGATGTTGCAATCCCTTGACTTGAGTCCCGGCACAGTATTAATGAGTACTTCCACAGTTCCCAGTGTTTGAGTCCAGAGGTACTTATCTGTAGATCCTCCATTACCTGGAGGTGGAGCTTCTGAGTCAGATTCGCTCTCGTTGTTCATCTTTTCATTAGTTTTTGTTTTTGTATGATCCTTTTCGTCGTCAGAAAAAATTTCTTCAACTTTCGCTACGCTCTTTTTTGATTTGCTTTTCAGCTCTTCCTCCTTTTTCTTCTGTTCTTCAATCTTTTTTTTTCGTTCTGCTTCTCTCTCCATCATTAAGCGCTTCTCTTCTCTTCTTTTGTCTGCAGAGAGAGCCTGGTATTTTCTAAAGTATTTCATTAGAACTTTTTCTTCTTCTCCCTGGCTCATTGCTGTAAAGAAATCGGTTTTCCTCAGTAAGAAACCAAATACTATATCCAGAAAGTTCTCAATTCCATTTGCACTTTGAGCCAAGTTAATGAGAAGTGAGTCAAATCTTTCGTCCATCCTTTAAATAGCTTTCTATATATTAGAAAAATAATAAGAAAATTTGTTATTAACTATTTTTGACTATGCCGCCAAATTTTTGCCAATTGCGTAGATTAAGAATCATTCTACCAATAAAACTAATTCATGTGTAAATTCCTGCACATTCAGCTTCTATGGAGGAGGGAAAGAAAAACTTGGAAATAATTCAAATCTTCTATTTCCTATTGTCAAATTGGAGGGCTAACATTAAAACTAAAATAACTCCTAAAGTGGTTTCTTTCTTCCTAAAACTAAACTTGGAATTAAGTCTATGATTCATTTACCACTTATTTTTGGAATTATTTATTATTGCATGCGGAAAAAAATGATTTTTTAAATTTTTAGGTAGACAATTTGCATGCAATAATAAATAATCGTACTAAACTGGTGACGTCATAAATTTTATATTAATACTCTGGAGGAAAAATAAATAAATATAAAAATATGGAATTATTTTGTCAAGTAAAAAATGGACAAAGTCTGTGGTATGTCAAAATTTTACGTAAAATAAATTTCATAGTTAATGAAAAAAAAATTAATAAAAACTTATGCATATTCATGTGGAAGGTCCACATTGGATCTTCAAATATTAATAAAAATAATAAATAATAGTGCGGACGTGATATTAAATAATTTAAATGAGACTGAAGGAAATTAAGTGGAAATTGGGTAAAATAAAGAATTAAAGATATAAGGAAGAATTAAAAGAAAGAAATGAGCAGAATAGTACATGACAGTAAATTCCGAAATTTGTATGGGGAATGTCTGCAAGATAGGTTTTCAGGTTTACACATTGTAACAAGCAGACATACAGTTGATGGATGTGGAATAGCAGCTTCACCAGAGTTTATAGCATTTCCAGCAGAGTGTAGCGGGGGGGGAAGCGTAGGTGTAATAGACAATAGCTCATTTGGGTACAAGCCAAATGTAGTATATTTTAAGGGTCATAAAGCAGCAGTTAGTGATGTAGAGTTTTCACCTTTTTATTCTTGCTTGTTAGTTAGTGCATCTCAAGACAAAACAATAAAGTTGTGGGAAATTCCAGAACACGCTGCACAAAAGAGCTTAAAGGATCCCTTGGCAGTATTTCGTGGGCATACAAAAAAAGTTTCACTTGTTAAGTTTAACCCCTCTGCAGAGTGGATCTTGGCTTCAGCTAGTAGAGACAACACAATTAAGATTTGGAACTGCGAGACAGTTCAAGATGAAATTAATATTGGACTACCTGGCTTGCCAACCTCAATAAAATGGAGTTATGATGGCAGTCTTTTAGCTGTTTCTTGTATGGACAAAGTAACCAGAATAATAGACCCAAGAAGCGAAAGAATTACATATCAGTGGCAAGCTCATAATGGAAGCAGAAAGAGCAGATGTGAGTGGATGGGAGGCACAATGGGAAATCCAAATTGGCTGTTAACAACAGGTTTTAGCGATAGAGGTGAGAGACAGATTGGAGTTTGGGATGTTAGGTATTTGGATAAAAGCGTTGGAGTAGAGTTTGTGGATATTGAGCAGCCGTCGTTAATTCCATTTTGGGATGAAGGCACTGGGCTGTTTTATTTGGCAGGTAAAGGAGATACGAACATTAAGGTTTTTGAATATAGTAAAACTGAGGGTTGTGTCCGAAGACTGGAGGAGTACAGATCGGTGAATTCTCTCAAAGGTTACTGCTTGACTCCAAAGCAAAACGTTGAAGTAATGAAATGTGAGATCGATAGAATACTAAGATTAGAGTCAGGTGGTGTAATTCAGCCTGTTTCATTTATTGTGCCAAGAAAGACGAATGAGTTTTATTCCGATTTGTATCCGGATACCATTGGAAATGAAGCCGCAATGGGCCCAGAGGAATGGATTAATGGACATACTGGCGAACCAATGAGAATGTCTTTAAGACCAGATATTGTTCAAACTCAAAGTAATATGTTTAAAAGGATGAGATCTGTTGTTAAGAATGCTAGAGTGATATTGAAGAAAGACTTAGCCAAGGCAGAGATGCAATTAAGCACTATGCAAGATGAGTTGTATTCTATAGAGTCACTCAAGTACCAGCTAAAGGAGAAAGAAAATGAGATTGCTCAATTAAAAGCAAAGACTTCATTAGTTTAATTATAAGTTTTCATTAAACGGTGAAAAAGACAAAAACGATTAATTCATTGTGTAGTTCCATGAGAGGAGTAAATAAATACATTTTGTTGTAGGCTATAAATTTCAAGAACTTATTAAATACTACCTAATCCATAAATTAATTTCTTCTATTTCAATTAAAGCTTATTATTTAGAGTAGATCTTCATGGTTGTTAAAAAAAGATCCTTAATTCCTAGATCTTCGCAGGTCCTAGCAAGAATCTTTGTGCTGTTACTTGGGAGCTCTATCATTTTATTTGGTAAAATCCTTAGTGAATTAATAATAGTATCCAAGTTTACTGTGCGACTTTGGTCTACGGGGATTTCTTTGATGATTTCACCCCTGACAGTAAAATGCTTCCATCTAAGTCTTTGCAATCTTCTAATATATTCAAGACAGCAGTCCTCCAGACCTTCAACAATAATAATCCCGGGGTATCCAATCTTGCAATAACCTCCAAGAAAAAGTTCTTCGGCCCATTCTACAATTAGCCTTCTCTTTATCTTGCTCCTAATATGGTGACTATAGCAGGCTCTCTGCCCCCATTTAATAGCTCCTGAAGTTTCTGAAGCATTCCAAACGTACTTAATCATCTCTTGTTCTAAGTTACTACCTTCGCTCTCTGACTCTGAGCTTTTCAGTTGTACCTCGGAGTCTGAATTGCCATTTAGTACTTCGCATGGAATATCCCGAACAATTTCTTCTACCGCCTCCATAGACGCAATTACCTGGTCATAGATACACTCCGTATTGGGGATAAACGCATTCATCCCCGCACCCTCTATGTACTTGACTTGAGATTCTGATAAAAAAAATGGTCGCTCGGCACTTACATTCCATTCTTTCGTAGTTACAACACCCATCTTTTTCAAACCTGATTTATAGTTATCTTCGGGATCTAGTGTTACCTCCAGATATAGAGGCATAGAATAGAACTTCCTGTCTCCAAGCAACACCCTGAAACACAAATTATCTAAGCTCCTTCTATCGCTCACTTCCTGCTTAAGCCATGACTCCAGCTCCTCATTAACCACCATCTCATCCTCCTCTGAAAATATACACCTAAGTGCATCGATTTCCTGCTTTAATCTTTCGACTCCGTCCTCATATATATTTATATTCATAAATCTAATTCTACTTAGCCTAAAAACTACAAATTTTGGCGGGAAACCCCAGTAATGTTATAGAGTGGGTTTAGGGTCCGACTAGCTCATATGAGCTGAAATTGCTGCAAAGTTTCTCTGCTTCCTCAACAGGAATGAACGTAGCTATTCTGCTAACAATTTGAGTACACTGCCTAATTGCTTCATCTGGACGGTCGTAGACCAAGTCTTCTAGGCTACTCACAATGTTGAGGTCGTGGTTGATGAGCTGTGCAGCTATGTCACAGGCCACGTCCATGGGGATAATAATGACTCTAGTGAGGTCAATTCCAGCAACCACATCTGGGTCAATTGCAGCCTTGGTAATCATCTTCATTTTTCTAAGTAGCTTATAGAACCCATTGGATACTGAGCCAAAGCTAGACTTCTTAGGCTTGAATTTCTCAGGATATAGGCAGTTGTCTCTAGCGCTTCCTATGACAGAAAGAGCTACAATAGTCTTTAAGTCAGAGTTAGACTTTCCGTTGGTAGTTTGTTCGTCGCTGGGACATCTGTCCCAGTGGAGGAGTTTGTTGGAAGTAGGACCTTGGAGAAGCCTGTGAATACTGAGCTTGTTAGCAACATCTGAGCAATACTGTCCAGCCTTTGTAGCTCCGATGTCTTTGTTAGTAGATTTGTAGTTAGAGAGGGGAATTCCCCAGATTGAAACCCTATATTTGAAAAGCCCGTTGATACTCATAGTTCTAAGGATGTTCGTGCATGATTCTACAAATCTCCAAGGGACAAAGTTCCCTTTCCAGCTTGGAGATTTCATCATTTGCCAGGTAGATTCTGGAATTTTGTAACTACCTTTCATGAGCTCACCTAATTCATTCCAAGCAATTGTTTGGAAGACTGAAAACTTTGTAACTTCAGAGCCGTCCACCCCAACTGAATGCTTTAGAATAGGAGCATATTTATACTCGTGTCTTGGATGTCCTGCAGTCTTCCTGTCAATCCTGAAGCGCATTAATCTCGCTCCAAAGGGAAATTTGATCCCAAAGAATTTGTCTCTGGTGGGTATTTCGTCTATAAAATACCTTTTTGAGGGAGGAGGAAGCTCATATATCTGCAGTAGATAGTCGTTAACAGTTGAGACTCTAGAGTCTATTCGGGAGTTTTCCCGATTCACTTTGGGAGATATTATAGCATCCACTAGGGTAACATGCCTTGACGATTCGTCAATAGGGGAGAGGATCACTTCTCCAGATTCTGTCTGTGGGTTACTTGGAGTTGGAGAGAGGCTTGATTGCATTGGGGCACATGGCAACTTCCTGTTTGAAGAAGACGGATTCACATCCTCATCCTCATCCTCATCCTCATCAGTACTTATATGCAAGTCTTGTTGGTCAAGAGAGTCCTGAACCTTCTCTATTGCCTCTTGTTCCCGCTCGTTTTCTATCTCATCCAAAACCTCAAGCTCTTCCTGCTTGCTTTCTACAAAGCTCATAACTGGTTCATTCGTCTCTGTTGGCTTAAGCTTGGTGATGGAGAGGGATTTCCCGTCAATCTTGGCCATCGCTTCCTTAATTAATCTATCCTTAATCTTCTTCCTATTGAGTCTCTTCTGAGTAGTAGTGAAAATGGGTTTACCCTCTATATTATGGTAAGTTGAGTGGAATTGGGAATAAGTCAGTTTGTGAGAAGCAAACCCTCCTCTTCCAGTTCTAAAAATCCTATGCTTGTTGTTAAAATAGTCGTGCTTCTTTGGACAGCAAGCAGACCCAATAAGAAAGTGGGATGTGCAGGACCCCTTTGGCCTGGAAAGCTCAAGATGATGGTCATGGCCAGCTATATAGGCATCAACCTTGTACTTTTTAAGTAAAGGATCTAGAGCTTTATGAACATCAGAATTATCACCATGCTCTCCACTTGAGTAACATGGGAAATGGCCGATGATAAAGATCCAATCAATATCTCTCATGATTGCGGCCTTTAGAGTATTTTCAATAAAATCCATCTGCTCATTCCACAATTCTGGAGTAATATCGGTTCCCAATGGAGAAGAGATGATCCAAGAATCAGTATATATAAAGATTGCCTTGGTCTTGACCATATCCTCCAACTCTCCTATTGAATTTAAGCTAACATTTAGGTACGGATGAGGTGAAGTCCTAGGAGACTCAAATTCTTCTATTGTATAGTACCAAAAATTTGGTAAGTACCATCTTGGAGACTTTAAACTGTAGTGGCGATCGACCTGGGCTGTAGCATTACCCCACCAGTCGTGGTTGCCAAGGACGCATCTAAACTGAACTTCCTGTAAGGATTCCTGATCAAAGACAGATTCAAACATATTTTCCCAGATTGGGTCATCAACCGAGCTGACTCCCCACCTATAAAAGTTATCCCCTACAGATATTATAAAACTTGGCTTAATTACAGACGCGAGGTTCGCCATTGATCTGCTTACTGCCGAAAGAATAGCAGTGGGCTCACCCCAGTCGCCAAAAGTCATCCAATTTAATGGCTCGGAGCTGCATCCTATTACCGCAGATAAACAAATCAAGGTTATCCTGAGTAGTACGTAGTTTAGCTTAGACATCACGGCTCACTGAGTTGAACTCAAATATCACAAGCTTTAAGACGCCTTATTTATCTTCAATTATCCAATGCTTTCTCCTATTTTCTCATTCGCGTTTGTTTTGTGGTTGCAACCTTTATGGCCAATTAAATCATCTAAAAAATGAAACATATGCGCGCCAAATCCTTGTGATTCTAAAATAAATATTAAAGCCTATTGGCGCCCAAAATATGTTTGGACTTTAAATAGAAGATGTAATAAGATCTTCAAAACTGAATAATATAAAAAAGCGATAGGTTTTACAATTTGAATTAGCAAATAGCTCTTTGGTTTAGTGTTTTTTTGATTTGTATCTCTTAAATTTCGATAAAATTATTATGTAATTTCAAAACACTCGATACCGCGATAGATTACTTGAATTTCTTAGATTTCAAGTAATTAAACTAGAGTAAGCTAGAACAGATACAAAAAAGAGTCTGCTTAAAGCTATATTAGGTTCATTAATACACTGGTGGCTCATATGCAGTAGATCTCTTAAACACACAAATAAAGGTATTAACACACATTACAGAGGCTAGTCTAGTTTTGGGGAAAAAATGAATCTGAGATTTTGGGTCTTTATCAATCTTTTCTTAGGGGTCTTTTCACAAGACCAAATGCTTCTTGGAAACACTAGATTGCCTGGAAATCTGCAGGAAAGGATTTTCTCATCTTTTCCAGGTATTTTCAACAGACTCGATAATAAGAACAGTAATTCAACCGAGGAACTCCAAGTAACACCAACAAAACCCGCAGAAACTTCCCAATTTAAAGAGAATAAGGATGAAGCACAGAAAGAGGAACTAAGAAAGGACGAACTTAAAAAGGAAGAACCCGAAAAGGAAGAGTCCATAAAGGAGACCGAAAAGAATAGTGGTAAGTCTGAAACAGGAGTGCAAGGGGAACGAGGAAATGGTGAGCGAAAAAGTTGTGTCAAGTCCCCTGAATCTAATCAAAAACAACTGAATTGATGAAAAAATACTTTTAGGAAACGAAGCCAACAGGAATCTAAGAGCAAAGAGTGCAACACAAACAAAGACGAAAAAACAGCTCAGAAAGGAGCTGATCGACGGGAGCTTTGCAGAATTTATGGATTTGGTGGAGAAGGAAGTGGAAGCCGTTGGACAGGTTCCAATGGACCACTTTGATCCAGATATCTCCGTTGTTATTCCCGTTGCCTTCGATGACTTGAGGTCATTCCCTGTTTTGCTATCAGTATTAAGATTGCAAACCCTAAGACCAGAAGAAATCATTCTCGTACTTGATTTTCCAGAACACGAGGTCCAAGCCAGGGCCAAGGCGTTGGAGGAAGTTAATAAATATAGCAGTAGCCTGAGGAATCTGAGACCCTTCTTCAGAATCCCTCCGCCCCCTCCAAACCACAGAGCAGGGTCAAACAGACTTTATGGAGCATCTAAAGCCAAGAATGAAATTATAATCTTCTTTGATAGCGACGACCTGATGCATCCACAAAGAGTAGAGTACGTTTCCAGAGCGTTTAAAGCCAATAAGGATATGGATGCCTTCTTGACTGAGTATTTTGTGGAGCAGATGGACACCACGGAACAGGCTAAGGAGATGCCCGCCAAGACCATGGTTGACATTAAGACAAAGTATGACCTTGATCAGATTGAGAGAGAAGGTAAACTCTTGAGAAACTCATACGAAGAAGAGTTTAAAGAAGCTGAAAAGGCCGTCAAAGAGTACGGACTGAAGTGCCCATGGGATCCCAATGACAGGATGACCGAAATCAACTGGCCAGAAACACACGGTTGGTGGCTTTATTGTTGCCACAATGGCTGGTTAACAATAAAGAGGAGCGTGCTTATAGAGGTTCCGTATCCAGACAAACCGTCCGGGGAAGATTCACTATATGTGTTCAGACTCCTCATGAGCAGAAAGAATGTTGGTCATAGTACAGTTCCTCTGGGAGTTTATGTCCTCGGAAATACGTATGAAGTAAGGTAACCAAGTCTTGTGTTGGGAAGTGTCTACAGTATCATCTTCCAGAAACCATTCATTCCTACGGTGTCAATTTGAAACTCCTACTTCCAGACCTTGCAATCTTGAATCTTGAGTCCTTCTACCTCGTCATCGTTGCAGAAATAGTCAGTGATGAGCTTTTTGTCAGCAGGCTTGGAAATGTCAAGCTTAGTGAATGTGTGGTACTCGTATGAAGGGTGAGATTGCATTTCCTCTGGGATGTCTACTCCTCTAAACATAAACACACCCTGGTAGTCAAAATTGTTACCCTCTCCCACGATGTTGATGACACCAAAGGAATACTTTCTGAAGTTGTTGTCAAGTCTTTGTAAGAATCCACCAACCATATTGCTTGCTCTGAACGCAACGTCTAATTCATCTGGGAGCTTGTTGTATTTCATGTAGTAGAAACTATATCCACTAGCATCGAAATTCTTGTAAAGCCAGGGCATTGCGACTCCCTTCAAGTCTTTAGTATTTGAGTATACGCGTTTCCATTCATCCATGCTCATTGATGTTGGTGGGAGGCTATCCAATGGATTATCCTTCTTCTTTGGTTTCTCCTCAGAGACATCCGTAGATCCTGAGTGAGACTTTGCCTGAGAATCTTTAGAAGCTGAGCATTTCTTTGCATACTCACCATAGTGTTTCTTGATTGAAGGTTGTGCGAGAATGGTGTCAATATATCTTTGTAGATTCACAAAACTTTTCAATGAGAGAGCTCCAGCAGAGTATCTAATTGAAGAATCAATAATAGCAGCTAATAAGATATCAGCAATAGTGATACGCTCACCAGCAACAAAAGTACGGCAGTTGAAGTACTTGTTGAAGTGCTCGAAGATTTTTGTCAATTCAGATAATAATGATTTAACATCCCCGCTCTTCTTTAATAGTGGAACAACCAATGAAGACAAAGTCGTGTCGATGTATTGCAAGATCATATCAACATGAGTCGCATCTGAGTCTGTTCTTCCGTATAAGTTAGTATATGGAGAGCCCCTTGCAAGAAAACGTAATATTGTGCTTGTTCCAAATATTTTTCCGAATTGAGTGGCGAGCACTGGGGTTCCGAATGTAAGGTGAAAATCCAAGTCTTTGTGATCTGTGCCATCACTCACCTTGTGGCTGATCTTATCTCCTGTGATCTCAGCGACGGACTTGATGATTGATACCAATGGGCAGGAATCTGTTCCAAATAAAGTGTACTCCATCCTAAATTATTTAGTAAATCAATTGCTTTAAAGAACTCTTAGTAGAAAGAAAAAAACGATTCAGAAATATATATTAATGTCAATTTTGTGCTTATGCTTGTTCTAAGGTTATTTAATTTCCCATATTTTCGCGCCTTTTTTGTGAGGTTTTTGTATTATTTTAATCTTTAATTTCTAACAAAACTCCAATTCGCTCCGCCTAAAGTATATTAGTTATTTATTCATTTGTTATTAAATTTGCATCTAAGTTAATAAATTTACTATTCACCTTTACTAAAAAACTTGCTTACTATGTCCCTCTTATCCTACTATATATTATCAAATTAATTTGTTATTAGCTACTTTTTTTAAATAAATTAACTCTGGTACCTATTTTCTTAATATTTTCTTTACGACGTGTGCGCATAGCGCGCGTCTCGTTGAGCGGCATGAATGGAATAATAAAGATAATAATGGGAATAAATAGGCGAAAGTAATGACATAACTTGCACATTAACTGTAAATACAATGAAAAGGGGAAGAAAGAAATTCGTAATTAAAATAAATAGCAAGAAGCAAAATTAACGTTTCTGTCTTTAAACTGTCTCAGTTTGTCTTGCAAGAAAAAAGCAATGGTGAAAGAAAGTCTTAAAGGAGGAAGCGTTGTAAAGTAGAATAGGTTATTCTTTTTTACTGTATTAAAGGTTAAAAGGTCTAAAGATGACAGAGAAGATTCAGCTCTATAAGCCACGTGACCGTGTCAAGGTTACCCTCAGGAGAAAGTATTATTCTCGTCGTAAGGCATCAGTAGTTGCCCCAAAGTTGAGAAGTTCCTTACAACCAGGTGTTGTTTGCATCTTATTAGCTGGTCCATACAAAGGTAAGAGAGTTGTAATGTTGAAGGCTCTTCCATCAGGTTTGGTAGTTGTAACGGGTCCATATGCTTTGAATGGTGTTCCAGTCAGAAGAGTCAACCCTGCCTATATCATCGCAACCAGCACTAAGGTTGATGTTTCCAAGGCAGATGTCTCTAAGTTCACTGATGATTACTTTAAGGTTGACAGATCCAAGCTCAAAAAGAACAAGAACGCTTTTATGGACCAAGGAGAGGAAACCAAGGTTAACAGAGTCGTCAGTGAAGAGAGAAAGAAGACCCAACAGGCTTTGGATGCCTCCATCGTTCCATCCATACAGTCGAATCCATTGATGATGAGCTATTTAAAAACAAGATTTACATTGACCAGTGGTATGTTCCCTCATAAGCTCAAGTTCTAGATTACAGGACTGCTTTAAAAAGGAACTGAAGCTGTTAACTTTGTTAATATAGCTTGCTTAATTCACCTACAAAATTACCATTTTACTGTTTTTAGAATATACAAGCGTTAGTATTATTATAACGGAATATCTTTTTTTTCTCCACTATTCCTTAAGCCTGAATGTTAACTTTCTCTAGGTAATCACTTATCTCACTGTCTAGGAAAATCAAAGTCTTGATTTTTCCTCTGTCACGGGGCTGTTGTTAGACTTGCGTTCCCTGCAACAGTGCTCTCAACTCACTCAACTGTGAGAAAGCTCGAAAAAAAGAAGATTACTTGAAAAAAAATTAGTCTGCAAGTTTATCAAGAATTTAAACTCTCAAAACAACATTTTTAACCCAATATCTGTTTCTAATCACTACCTAACTTTATTACTATTTTTACTATTTTACTCACTTTTACATGACCCGCGAGACATGACGTGGCGCCGGTATAGGCGATACCATATAGATGCTAAGAAATTTCAACATATGACATGTTCTTTTTTTTCCTTAAAGAAAAAAAATTCGGAGCAGAAATCGGCACTGAGAGATACTTTAAAATAAATTCCTAGGGAACACACTGTTTGATATTCTCATCAGTTTTCCTCTACTTTCCCATCGGCAATATACTCCTATTCCCAATCTACAAAATATAGCTCTTCATCTAAAAATTATACTGCAATGATTTCTCGAAAAAAAATAAACAATATTATTCAAGGTTCCCTGACTTTAATAGAAAATAAGTTTTACTGGAGTTTGTGTACTAGTAATGTACCGAACACAAGTGTTGATAAAAAAGGTAGCAACTACTATTTCTGTATTGATGATGAACTTGTATACGAACCTTTCTTCCAAGACTTTGGGCCATTAAATCTGAGATGTATCTATAAGTACTGCAAAAAGGTTGACAACCTTCTCAAGACTGTTGAAAGTACTGGAGGATATATTGTTCAGTGTACTAGTGTATATGATATGAAGAAAAGAACGAACTCTGCTTTCCTAGCATGCTGTTATATGATGATCAGACAAGGAAAGACACCTGGAAGTTCTTTAGCACTGTTTAATTCCGTGCCCTTACTTTCATTCAGAGACGCAACCTATGGAACATGTTCTTATTCTCTAACTGTAGGAGATTGCCTATTAGGATTATATTATGCAATGCTATTAAAATGGTTTGATTATGAAACTTTTGATATTAGTGAATATAGTACATATGAAAAGGTTGAAAATGGAGACATTTCATGGGTCATCCCCAATAAATTCATAGCTTTTAGTGGCCCAAGTGGCTCAAGCGTTGATGAGGACGGCTATTTTTCCCTTACACCTGAATTTTACATCCCTATCTTCAAAAAGCTCCAAGTTTCCATGGTCATTCGCCTTAATAAGAAGCAATACGAGAGCGAAAGATTTAAAAGCAATGGAATCAAACATGAAGAACTCTTCTTTATAGACGGGTCATGCCCTCCCCAAAACATACTCAACAGATTCCTGGAACTTACTGAAAACGAGAAAGGGGTTATAGCAGTACACTGCAAGGCAGGACTTGGACGAACAGGAACACTTCTTGGCTGCTACGCTATAAAGAACTACAGATTTACCGCAGCTGCGTGGATTGGATGGAACCGAATTGCAAGGCCAGGAAGTGTATTGGGACCTCAACAACAGTTTCTACATGAGATAGAGTCTAATCTGTTTGCAAGAGGCTCAATTCTCCCTCCAGCGATGAGACTAGACACAAAAATCCCACTTATAGCCAGGAAGGTCCAAGATGCAGTTCAGAAACAAGCCAAAGTCAGACAAATCCAATCTATCAGCTCACAATTTGTGGAAAACAAAAACTCGGATCTTAGTAAATATCCTATAACTACGCAACAGAAGAATATATCAAAGGATACCACAAACAATCGTGACGATATTTCTATAGAACAAGAAGTCATACAGATGATGTCAAACCTCAGTGCTGTTGACAATATTGCTATAATAGGAGATGCTGGCCAAGGTGAAAGATTGGTCCAAGCAAAAAAAAATATCATCTCAAAACAATTAGTTAATTATAAATAGTAATATTTCCCTATTTAATAAAACTCGATTATAACTGCGTACTTCTAAAACTTGATCACTTCCTCTCCTTTTCTTCTTTTGAATTATGTTCTTGATTATTCTGCAAAGCATAGAGATTGGAATAAACACCATATGGAGCATAAGGGATGAAATAAGGCGTAAAGCATGGATTTGAGGAGTAGTAGCATTGATTGAGGTAAGGGTAAACCTCCATCTGGTGTTGGTTTCTTACATTTTCGGAAGTCAAATTCGTATTCTGTAAGTCAAGCTGCATTTGAGGTAACGCATTATAATAATCATAAAAGTACCCTGACTGTACAGGAAATGATAAAGGATAAGAGCCTTGAAGCTCTGTGCAAGGTGTGTCTGATTTCTTATTAACGTTGCTTGATGTATCCTTTTGCTTAAAAGCGAGAGAGACGAATGTTACTTTCCCATCTACAATTCTTTCTGGATGTTGAAGAACTTTCATCATGTCTCCTAGGTTATTAAAAGTAATGAAACCATACTTTCTAGATTTCCCAGTATTGTGGTCACGCATAACAAAGCACTCCTCAATATCTTCAAATTCAGAAAATGCCTGTCTCAGGCTCTCATTGGTTGTGGATTCGGATAAATTCCTAATAAAGAGCTTTTTTTTGAATATAGTGGACGTGAGCCGCTGATTAGACTCCATCACCTGTTTAGTGCAATCAATAGGGCCACATGTAAACTCAGAAAAAGGATCAGCCGCTAATTTGACCAACAGTTGTCTACCATTAAGTATTAAATTCTCGTTAAATAACTTCTTAATTGATTCACTGCTCTTGTATGTTACAAACCCATAGCCCCTTGATCTTCCATTCTTTTCTCGAATTATGGTGGAGTCCTCAATCTCACCAAACTTTTCGAATAAATTCAAAAATACCTTATCTGAAGTCTGGAAGGAAATGTTTCTAACCATCACTCTTCTGCTTACAGGACTCCTCTCAACAATTAACTTACAAGCACTACCAATAATATTATAAAGATATGCAGATTTGCTCAAAATATCAACAAGCTGCTCTTTTGATAACAGAGAAACAACATTTCTATATTCAACTATACCCTCCTCCTCGAGCTCATATTCCCCTGTCAAAAACTCAAGAGCAGAACAAGGTAATTTCTGGCAATTATTTAACATTTCCTTAGTCTCCATGTCTCTTTCTTCTTTTTTAGCTCCTATTTTGTTTGTCATTTTAAAACTCGCTTCGATGACCATAAAAAATACTCATTTGTTGGATGACTCGTTTTTATCTTCAATTCTACATCAGCAATATTAAAAGCTTTCTTAATTTTTTTCACAGCTTAATTAATTAAATCCAAACAATGATCATAGAATTTCTTAGACCAGGATAAATAAAATTTGTTATATTAGTGTTTAGGCGCGCAAATATTTCATTTACTTTTACATACTCTATTACGAGGATAACTTGCATGAAGAATTTGTTTTTAACTAATTTTACAATTTTAAATTTTAGAGGCTCGATTATTGTAGGCTTTTTTAGAATTCCTTGTTTGGTTAGTACTCTTAAATTTGAATCTTTTGTTTCGGGAACTGAGCCCTTTCTTGGTTCTTTGCTATATAAGAAGACAACGGCATGTTTAGTAGAGAACTTGGCAGTTTATTTAGGATAAATTTAGTTGAAGATTTATAAATGTTTGTATTTATTTTTTTGTAGGAGTTAGAAATGGGGAGGGTGAGTAAACTCCAACTAGATAATATTTTATTGCTGTAAGCAATAGGTGAGTAAATATTTCAGTGTTATTAACAAACTTCAGGTTTGGAAAGGAGACACAAAAGCTATAGTAGATTTTTAATTTGTTTCTATAAGCTTACCTAACCTATTCGATTATAAACCCAATCCTATGTATGTTTTTATCATCCATTTCGAAGCATAGACCTCTTAAGTAGTTGTAGCCTTCGGACTGGTTGTATTCAGTGAACTTTGAAATTGTCTCGCCGGACTGCGAGTACATTAAGTACTTTCTTCCTATTTCATCGCTGGCATATACATGAATCAGGATGTTTCTTGAATTCATCCCGAATGATAGACGCTTGAATATTGTGGCAGCAGTTCCCTGTTTTAGAATGTACTCAGTCTTGGTTCCGACGTCAAACATTCCAGTCCAAGAGTCATCCACAGAAACCCTTTCTGACTTGAACTGGCTATGACAAGCTACATGCATTCCAACAATTTTACCATCAGGTGGAGGAGAGGATAAATAGAGCATTATTGTTGCAATTCTATGGTTACTGGGGCAAAGGACTGCTGTGTTCTTTGAGTCGTCCTTGTGAATTCCAACCAGCTTTCTGCAGTATGTGGAGAATTCATTCTTATCGTGGGTGATATAACCTCCATACAATTCGTTTAGGGATAGGGTTACAACATCATCTAAGTCTGCATGTGAATTTACCTTTGGAACTCCTCTGACAGTTCTGCTCTCTTTAGGTTCTGAGGCGTAATGTCTATCGGAACGAGTAATTTCTTCATCTAAGCTTAGAGGCTCAATTTTGCCCCAAATTTTCTCATTGCTCTCAAATGGGACTCCAATTGCGTGGATTCTTCCGTTTGTCTCGTCCAAATCAAAGCAAAGAGTACTTAGAATTTTTCCGTTATTTGAATCTGAAGTCCAGTAAATACTTGACCCAAGACCTTCTGAATCCACAGCCTTAGCCTTGAATTTGTTCAAAACCAGTCCCTCTGAGTTGGAAAGCAAGAAAAACCCGAAAGAATTTGAGTTCTTGCTAAAGCCAAATTCTAGTTCCGAAACTTGAGCCAGATTGTTGGTCCTTTTCAAATGTTTATCATCACAAACTCCAACGGTAAATGAGGAATCTTTGTGTTTATCATCACAAGTTATTTTAAGGCCAGCAATTCCGGAGTTTTGTTCCCTATGACAGATAGTGATCTCCTTTATACTAGTTTCTCCACAAGATAGACCAAAGCTTAAACTCTCTTTGTTATCGTGTACTCCTGCCCAATTCTTACAAACAGCCTCTGGTTCAGGAACTATAAATGAGTTTGAAATTTTAACGAATTTCGACTCTTCCACCTTTGAAGTCTTGCTCAAAGGGGCTTTTTCCTCCTTAATAAAAGGAAATTGAGTTGGAGGTAAAATGAATTCGTCCTGCCAATATAAACCCTGAGATTTAAAATATGCTCCAAATCCAGTAACTTCTTTAGAAATCTCTCCGAACTCCAAGCAAATCATTGAAAGAGAATATCCAATGTACCTTCTGGTATATAAAGTAGAAATTTCCTCTTTATTGACACCAACAGGATAGATGCTGGATCTTCCATCATTAATATAGAGATCAAATCCCTGTATTCCTGTTTTCTTGAAATCAAAAGAAACATCAATCTCTGTCAGGTATTGGGCCGGCAAATCCTTTGAGAATCCTTTGTAATCTTCTGGTATATCCACTAAAGTCTCCAGATCAACTTTTATTGAAGAGTACCCAATCAAAGTTCTTCCTCCGTTATCACACTCTATAATGAAAGCAACAATTTTGGAATTCTTCTCTGAAGAGACTTTCAAGGGAATAATTTTGGTAAATGAGCTTGAATCAGGACAAGAGACTGTGAAAGTTTCCCTTACTTCTGTTGTTAAGGGAGCTCTTGTGATTTGACACTGAGGATAGCTAACTTGATTAACAAAAATGTTTCCTGTAGCCTTAATAGGGTTTCCTCCTTTTAGAGTTTCTATCTTTGGAGCAGGCTTAAGACCAATATTTAAGATACCTTCTTTCTTTAACTTAAATGAGTTTCTAATAAGCTTACTTTGCACCAAAGTACAGAATGTATCGAATGGGCCATTCTTAATTTCACTTGATTTGGTTCCTCTCTTGTGTTCAATCCCGTTCTTGCTTGATAAGTATTTATATATTAAGTTCGTTTCTCCAGAGAAAGTCTGAGAATAAGTTTCAAGCTTTGCAAGAAATCTATCACCAATCACTTGTGGAATTCCAACAAGAACTGAGTGAATATAGTAGGGTGGACTAATATTAAGCAGATTCTCAACCAAACTAACATTACTTATTTGAACAAGATCCTGGTAAGTCCCAATAATGGCTCCAGAATATCCATCAGAACAAAGTAGTCCAACTATTCCCATTAGCTCAGTCTTTTTATTGGATCTCGCATGGATGTGGGTAATAATGTGTCCTTTGGGACAAGTGAACGCAAAAGTACCAACATCTTTAGGCTTTTCCAATTTCTTTTTCTTGCGATTAATTAACCATTCGTTTCTACATTCCTCTGGAGCTGATGATCCTGTTCTTGTTGCAATTGCAACATCGCCAAAAGCGATATAGGCCATTCCAAAAGCTCTATATTCTGCAGGATAGAAGATATTAGGTCTGACAATGGAGTCACTAATTTGCTTTTCTCCAAGGATTTCTGGTTTCGCTAAAGTAATTCCTCTAATTATGGATCTTTTGTTTACTGTCTCAATTGCAAAACAAATTCCATTGAATGGTCCATCCTTGCTATATCTCCAGCTAATCTTCGAATCGGAGGTAATAATTTTCTTAAGTTTTTTATCAACAGTTCTGTGATGAAATAATTCATCTCCATTTGAACTGTATATCTTGATGGAAACTGGCGCAAACTCACTAGAGAGACTTTCTCCTTTATAACCAATTTCAAATCCAAGACTTTGGGCTTCTTGTACATCTTCGAGGATTGTAACTCCTTCCTTTTTAACAGTTTTCTCACCAATTCTAACTTCCCCATTTCCACAAGCTATTTGGAAAGCCTGAATAATATCTTCTGAGGTCTTTGAAAATACGTGTAAACCCTTCAAGAAATACCCAGGTTTACAGGTAACCAGATAATAATCAAGTTCGTCATTTAATTTGGATGATTCTCCAAAGTTACAGACATTTTTTGTAATACTTTTCCCTTGGTAAACGTCCACAGTTCTGTCAGAAATAAAGTCAACAACTGGAATCAATGATCTCTTTTTATGCTTTGGAAGTAGGTACTGAACTTTTTCAATCTCAACACTGGGAGTGGAAGAATCAAATGTTTCCGAAGAAAAGATTCCTTGTAGATCTGAGAAATGAGTTTGTACCCCTCCTTGAATGAAAGGTAATACATAAAGTTTTTTGGTAAAGTAAGCACCGAATCCTAAAAGAGCTCCGGTACCAGAAACTTCAGCACAAATATACTTGAGGTCATTCCCAGAGAAAGTTCTTTTAAAGCTTGGGACTCTTTGTTGGATAAATATAGTACTAATTCCGTCAATGACTATTTCTAAGTATGAGACAAACCCTAGTTGGAGTCTGCTCATATTTTCCTCAGTGACCCCAATAGTAATTTGAGAGATAGATCCGGTCCTAGAAACTTTAATAACTGAAGGATCAGTAACTCTTTTTCCAAGTAGAACTGAACCTTGTGAAACGGTTTCTTTAAACTCAATTGAGATTGGAATATGTTTTGAAGTGTATGTAACTTCAACAAAGTTGAAATTTAACTGATTTAAGGAATTTGGTAATTTGAAGAGAAAGAAATTACTTTGATATTTACCTGAAGATGTTCCAAAAAGCATTTGACATTCTGGCCAAAGCTTAGGAACTGCAAGCACTTTATTAGCTTTGACACTAAAATTTTCAAAAATATAAGATTCTGGAGAAGGGTTAATTGGAAGGGTTTTAAAAGGTTGGATAGTAACTGGAATCAAGGCTATTCTATTAATATAATTGATATTTTTACCAGTCCTTAATCCAACACATCCTCCAGTCATAAAGCTACCACTCCACTCTTTATACTTTGAAAAGCGAGATCTTGGAACAAATGGAGGATTTTCTCTAAAATCGTAAGCAATATGAAAATCATTATTTGGAATGTTAACACCAAATGTCCCATCAATTCCTGAGGCTGAAAATCCTGCTAAATACTCTTGTCCAGTGATTGATCTTTCTATAAATGCATTAACCTTGTGAATCCACATTTTCTTCTCTTGAGGTATTGATAATTTAATATGTGGTTTTGCAAAACTACCAATATAAATAAAACTTTGATTATCATCACAGCCAAATCCTAAACCAGTAATTGCTATTTCAGTGTGTTTGAGGTCTTTTGAATCTTTCTTTCTTTTTGCATTGAATGTTAACTCCTTATATTCGAATCTCAAATACGAAATTGCTGATCCTGCTGGACATTTGAAACTGATCATCTTAGATTTGGAGATTCCCTCAGCCTCAAGTAGATGTCCAGCACACTCATCATCAATCCTATCTTCCATTGTTAACATTGATCCAGAAATATAAAAGTCTTCAAGACGCTTTTCTAAAGGTAGATAGTTTGAAGTAAACATAGGGTATGCTGTACTTTTTGTAGATTTTGGACTCTTGGAGTATATTTTGCTCATTTTAGAATAGTACTGTGCACTTGCCAGTTCATCCTCCATATTTATTCGACTGGTACTTTCATTCTGATCTTTTTTAGACAATAAATCTGGATACCTTGAAATAGAACTTGGTAAATCACTTGAAGGTTTATTCTTGGTTGACTTCTTAACTTCATTTTTCATTTCTGTTCTATGTACCACTTTTGAGTTGGATATGGCTCCAATCGATTCTCCTGTATCTGCCCCTAACCTTTGTCCTAATTTCTGGCTTAAACTTGGCTTTACCTCAGTTACAATACTAGATCCCACATATTTTACTTCAAATGACGTCACCACAGCCAAAATAACAAGAGCTGACCATGAAATTAACTGTTGATTTTTCATTTGAGATGAATTATTTTCTTTCCCCAATCTCCTTTCTAAATTTTCATTAATCCCAAATATGTGGCTTACTTAACGTATGCACTACTCTATGAATTTGAGATCGGGAATGTTCGCGCCTTTTATAAAAATGATTAATTTTTTTCTTTTTGCTTCAATAAAATACATGTAGAAAACCACTTTAGTATGAGAAATTATAATTCAAGTTTAGAAATAATCAGCTAATTTAATTTAGATTTGTTTGGTTTGGAAAAGTTCACTATGCAACTCTTTGGATAATTTTTTAGTTTGTTTGAAATATCGTAACGACTTTTTGTTGAGATCATTTTGAGACTTAAAGAAACTAAAGATCAGATATTAAATTATAAATAGTAAATAGAAGAAATTTGAAGGATGATTAAAGACCAATTTTAAAAGAAAGGTTAGTTCAGAGAGATTGGGTACATTTAGACCAAGAAAACTTTTTAAGTTTTGAATTTTTTTCTTTTCCATATATTTCCTTTCAGTGAATTCCAGCCCCTCTCATCGTCCCCCCCCCCCCCCCCCCCCCCCCCCCCACCCCCC